>NC_060919.1:8472368-8772368 GCF_021234035.1 Daphnia pulicaria | reverse complement strand
AAGACCACCAGCCGGCGGTTGCCGGCATAGCTACAGTACTCCAGTGTGATCACGGCTGCAGTTCCCATAGCCCCGTCCTGGCTTATCTGATATATTTGGAGAATGAAGTAAGCATAGGAACGGAAAACAACCACTCAGCGGAGGGTTGGCTGAAGAGGGCTGGTAAGGAAACGAAGTTAAACTAAATAAAAATATCATCCACTTACTACAGGAGACGGCATCCCATTGACACAGCGCCAGTCTGTGAAGAGAGTAGCACCGCGAGTGCAGTGAAACTAGGCCCAACAGCAGACTGAGGCCACCAGAAACGTGCGTCACTGGAACCCAAACTGCATAGCCGGACAAAATCGATGTTTAGAGGTTCAAGTGGCCTATTTTTAAGGAAAAGTTCAGGAACAGGGCTCACCGCTCACGTTTTTTTTGCGAGTGAGGCGCTCGGTTCGATGAGCAAAATCGACAAGAAGCTTGCTATGTGGAAAGGTATGGAGAGGGGGTCAGGGATTGCCACATGAAGAGACGGTGTCAACTACTACTGACTAAATTTGATCAAAGAGAGGAGAAAATTTGGCATTGAAAAATGAAGTGTGGAATAGACTCAACAGGAGCGCCACACGGGCAGGAAGAAGTAGGAGAGAAACTAAAGCGATGTTGGTTTGAATTTAAGAAGCAGTGACTAGTAATGATCTGGGTGGTTGTTGCATTAGTTCTTAGATTAAGAAGCGCTTTTGTGGACCATATGGCTAAAAAACAGGCTTTTGCACGCGAATTTGTTGATAAGGAAGACCATTCATCCCTCCAGACGTTCCATAGCTTCGTCCTAATAATCTGTTTTACATGATTTGGGGAGGAGGGGACAGAGAAAGTCAAGAAATGAGAGGGAGATTGGGCCCAGGAACGGGCCAAATCAAGATCCTGAGATTTTGCATTAGAGATAGTAAAGATATGGCAGAAACTGCCAAACGACGTGAAGACAACCAGATTACTCGCCTCGTCCCCTTAGTACCTCAAGAGTAGGATAAGAGATTCTGTCGGGGCTGTTTTGAACGTGTAACGTATAATATAGTGAAATATTGAGCGTTGGAACGAACAAACTTTTTGAGTGGCTGCTTTCGTTCTTAAGATGGAAACCCAGAGCGAGCAATCCTAAGTGAAAATTGGTTTTTCGGCAGAGGAATATAGAAAACGTAGGCGTTTGTAGTTAACACCGAAAGACTGCCAGAGGCAGCTGCTAACAGCCATCATTGCTCTTTCTGCAGAAACTCACATAGCTTGAATGTGGCTTCCCCACTTTAGGTTGGCGTTCAGAACAAGACCAAGAAAAGAAGCTGAGTGTAACGGAGAAATTTTGGTGCCGTTATTAAGGACGAAAAGATTAGTCAAAAGTACATTGTTTGCGGGAGAAAACGACAAACACAGTTTTTACAGCACTAAGATACAGCTTCCTGGTGGCAAGTCATTTTCCTACCGAGTCACACACCATTTGCAGATTTTGCGTGGCGATGCCTAGATCCTTGTGAGAAGATGCATTATTAACGTCGTCGGCATAGTCATTTTAACAGGAAAAGGGAACGAAAGCCGGAGGAGATCGTCCATAAGTAAATTCCAGGGAAAGGGTTATTGTACTCCTCCTTGGGGACATCCAAGATTGACGTTTCTTTTGAGGCTGTGCTCATTAATAAGAAAATATGTCTGTCTGTTGGACAAGAAACTTTATATGATCTAAGTGACAGGCGCGGTTGGCAAGATCCGAAATTATGGCAGGATGCCACGCAGAGTTGAAGGCACTTTTTATGTCCAAAAACGCTAAGGCACAGACCTTTTGTTCAGATAACGCTTCCTCAATATGACACACCAGGTAATGAGCAGCCGTTTCAGATGAGCGATTTTCTCTAAAACATGGCTGATCAACGCTAAACCATTTTACGCTTGCAAGCCAGGCGAGCCGGCCCGGAACAACTTTCTCGAGAAATTTTGCCAGGTTAGTTACCAGACTGATTGGCCTGAAGCTGTTAAAACTAGAGTAGTCGCTTTTATTGTCCTTGCCAATTATTACGACCTTCGCAATTTTCCGTGATTCCGGCGTGAAGAGATGCAAGCGTTCAAGATGACCAAGAGAAATGGCTTCATCAATGGTATGCTTAACAGAAAAAGATCGGCCGATAATCCATCTACTCCTGGAGCAGACTTCAAATTCATTGAACCGCAACTGTCTCGGATTCCCAGTCGGAAATAGCGGGTGGGATCTCGTCAAGAGAAGGGGGAATAGCAGACCAGGAAACTGCTTCAACTGCAGAGTGAATCGGGTCAGATGGAGGTTCATCTGGAAAAAAATTCTGAGCACAATCATCAGCAATCATGACCGAGACCGATGTAAGAGTCCCATTTATAAGAATTTCTGAGGAAAGCGGAATTGATTTTTTTTACTGGTGATGTCGGACAAGGCGCGGAAAACACAACCTTCGGTTGCACTCTCCCAAAATTCCTCCAGGCGCTACACTGAGCCACTCTTAGTACTCGTTGTTAGAGAGCTTTGCTATGGCGGTATCACTGTTCACTTTGTACATTTTTGTTTTTTGGCCAGGCCTTGTGATGTGAACGACCTTTGCTTCGATGAGCACTGAGGTTACTTGACCATCCTGCCATCCCCTTTTTACCGAACCACAGGGTGCTGTGGTTTTGGCTGCCACCGCGATCGATGAGATCGCAGATACAAGATGCGTAATATGTGCTTCAACTAACTCAGTCCGCTTCCACAGGGGTGGGTAGGTGGGATAGAGCGTAGAATAGTTTACGGAAAAAGAGATCACGATTGACACGGATCAGATTAGGCGCCAACCAACAATTGGGTTTCATTTGGGACTTTGCAAAATGAACATGATCGATTTCAAAGAAGATATAAGGATGGTCAGATATCGATGGAGTGGCGAGATAAAGCCAACGATGTACTCTGACTTTGTCACCAACAAGGGTGAGATCGACAAAGCATGTACCAGAAGGAGAGAAATCGAGCTCAGTTTTCGAACGATTTACTACGTTGAATATAAAATAGGCCAACATGGGCTCGAATTCGCAGCCACGCTTGTCACTCAACATGCTATTCCAAAGCTGGAACTTGGCGTTAGCGTCAGTGTCGATAATGGTTAAAGGTGCAGCAATAGCCTCAAGAATCGGAGTGATCGTAGCAGAGAAGTTATAAATGGAGGGGCGAAGGCATACATAGGATAGGCATCACGGGCATGTGGTCTTTGTTAGTTCCACACAGCCAGCAAAATTGGAGATGTGCTGGTTTGCCAGCTTTAGCAATTTAGTCGCATTAAAATTGCATTCCCATAAGCATGGTCATCAGAGAGCTGGTGGTAAGACGAAAAACCAGGAAGGGCATTTGCGACTACCGGAAAAAAAGATGGCCAGACATATGGCTCCTGAATAAAGGCAATGTCTACAACAAAGTCAAGGATGACTTGAGCAAGAGAGGTCGAGGCAAGACCGGAGTGTGGTAAATTTATTTGAATGCATTTAAGACGGCGGGGAAAGTAAGCAGGATCAGATAAAGAGGATAGATTAGAATCAAGCATTTTTGTCGAGGTAGATTCTATACTATCTATCGCCTTCACCTGCTCAGCACAAGTTGTGTGTCCGGATTGTTGTGGGCTCCTGCAATTGACACATTTCAAAACGGTGGAGGTTCATTGTGAAGTTTAAATAAACCAATACAATATGTGTGCAGTTAACTGAGGGCATTTATTTAAACTTATTCCACGTATGTCATACAATATCTGTCAGGTAGTACTTACAGTCCGTTCGGGAGAGAGATCACAGTAAGAAGTGAAGTTAAAAGCACTTTGACATAAGTCACAAAGAATAGGAGAGTAGAGGGGGTTGATGCTAAACAGTCAATGAGAGGAAGTTTTCTTCTTGACTGATAGATGGCGTAGTTTGCTATTCTTACACTTTCCCTCAAACACGACATACATATGAAACAGGAAGTAGTATAAACGGGATAACGGATTTGAAGAGAGGAAAAAAAAACTTTCCCTCAAACATGACATCAGCATGGAGAGGATATGTGAAGAGAAAATGAGACAACCGATTATGACATGATAAACGAGTTTGCCATTATACACTTTCCCTCAAACACGGTATCAAAATTAGACAAGGAGAAAGGACTCAGAGACGAGAAAAAATTGTACAGCCAGATAGTGAGAAAAAAACGTTTTTACTTTTTACCTACACCAATCTTTTCTCTGTTTTTCTCAAACGGGGTCCTTGGGAGGGGCTTGGTAAAGATATCGGCCAGTTGGTTCTCAGATTTCACAAACAATACCTCGATGAGTCCGTCTTCGTCCATTTTTCGAACAAAATGATACCGGTTGTCGACATGTTTTGTCCGTGGATGGAATTCCGGGTTGCGAACTAGTCGTACAGCACCTTGATTGTCGCAGAAGAGCGGGACTTTGTAGTTAGTTCCAGTAAAGTCGTTGTGTAGGGTTCTCAGCCACACAGCTGTTTTTGTCGCTTCACTGGCCGACACGTATTCCGCCTCGGTGGTGGACAGCGCAACACATTTCTGTTTCTTACTGCTCCAGGCCACTGGCCCTCCATGAAAGAAGAAGATATTTCCAGAGGTGGATGTCCGGTCGTTGATATCGCCAGCAAAATCCGCGTCGCAGTATCCCATAATGACGTTCTTTTCATCGCCGCCAAGCCAAAGTCCATAGTCATGCGTGGCAATCAGGTATGCAAAGATTTGTTCTACGGCTTCCCAGTGTGACAAGTCCGGATTTTGGCAATGTTTCGCTGCTTGTCCAACAGCATAAGAGATGTCTGGTCTGGTGGAGATTGCAAGATAGAGAAGGGCTCCTACCGCCTCTCGATACGGGAAGTTGAACGTGTCCGATGCAAGCATGCACCGTTTCAGCCTTTTGGATGGGTCAGCAGGGATGAATTTAGGAGACAAGTTTCCCATACCAAATCGGTCGATCAATTTCACGATCATGTGCTGCTGGCTTAGGTGGATTTTCTTGTTGATTAGGTCTCTCGTAATATCCGTGCCTAGAAAACGAGTGGGGGGGGGGGGGGGGGCATTTCGTCCTTCAAATTGCTCAAACACATGCTTGGCAAGTGCATCCAGGGCTTCCGTTGTAGTTGCTGCCATAAACAGATCATCGACATGGGCAATTACAATTAAAATGAAAGTTTGATCTCTGAGCACGTAGACACACTTATCTGCATTAGATTTTACCAAGTGCTTGCCTTTGTGAGAGAAGGTTCCAAGAACTCGGTCCAGCAGTTGATACCAAAGACGGGGCGCTTGTTTAAGACCGTAAATTGATTTTTGCAGCTCACATACCCATGATTCTTTCCCTTTTTTAAGGAAGCCCTGAGGTTGTTTCATGAAGATTTTCTTGTCCAGTTGTGAATATAGGAACGCCGTTTTGATGTCGATTTGTTTGGCATGCAGGCCGCGGTACGCAACCTCAGCGAGTGTTGCTTTGACAGCTTCTTGATGAGCGACAGGAGAGAACACTTCGTCGTAGTCACGGCCAAATTTTTGACGGCAACCAAGGGCTACAAGACGTCCCTTGTATCTCTCCGGCACACCTTCGTAACCTGGTTTAATTTTTCCAATCCATTTGCAGTTGATAGCGGTGTATCCGGGAGGCAGTTTTTCGACTAGCTTCCAGGTGTTGTTCTCCTCCAGAGAGTCAAATTCTTCTTTGAATGCCGCCATCCACTTTTCAGAACAATCGGAGGCTACTGCTTGATCATAACTCTGAGGCTCAAATGGCTCGGCAACGAGGGCTAATTCGTTTGTACGAAACTCATCGAGAAGCACCATATCCGCCTTGTCTGTCAGACTTCTTTTGTACTCATTGTACCTCGCACTATATTGAGGTGCTCTGCTTGATCGACCATCGCGCCATCTGCCAAGTGTCAGTGGCTCCTCCCCAGGTAGACTTTGGATTTGCCGGGCAGGATTCATGGCAGGTGGTGCAGGAATATTTCCAGGTGACACTGGCGCTTGATCATCGACTTCTATTGGTTCAGCTTCAGGATTCACGTCAGCTTCTTGAAAAACACCAGATGGGCTATGATCCAGTACCCAGTCGTCAATCAATCCATTTTCAGATAATTCTTCGACCGTTACGAACGATATTTGGTCATCAGTGTCGTCGCTACCATCCTGGTCTTCGTTCGGCTCAATGTCATCGATTTCACGGTTGATCGTGATTGGTACCATGGCAGGAGCATTGACTTGGTTTGGTAGGGGATTTTCGATCTCGTCATCCTGTATTACACCCGACGAGAGAGACGGAGGAGAAAAAAAATTTTTAAGAAACAAATTTTAAAAATTGAATGGATATCAGCTGGTTACCAGTCCGAGTATTGTGGATACAATGTGAAACGGTTCAAAATTTTGTGGAGACATGTTGGTTTGGTTTGTTTTTGACTCTGGAACATCGGTGATGAGAAGCGTTTCGTCGAAACGGACACTGGGACTTGTGGTATACTTCCGTGTTGTCGGGTTCCATACAGTCCATCCTTTTTGACCATCACCATAGCCTACAAACCAGCATGGCTTCGATTTTGGGTCCAGACTTTTTCTGAGTTGATCAGGTGTGTGGGGATAGGCTCGGCAGCCGATCACTCGCAGATTACTCAGATCCGGTTTGGTGCCGAAGAAAAGTTCGTATGGCGTTTTTGTGGAGGTGGAAGAGATAACACGGTTGAGAACGTACACCACGCCGATCAAAAAATCTCCCCACAGCTCCAGCACAGACCTGGGAGCTTGTTCAAACATGTTGGTGATTTTGTTTGAGCGTGTATAGATTATGCTCCGGACTGCCTCCATCCCGGTCCTGTTCATCCTTTCCGCCACACCATTCTGTTGTGGGGTGTATCTGCATGATGTTTGATGGACGATGCCGAGTTCTTCCAGTTTAGTCTTCAAATGATTGCTGCCGAGTTCGGTGCCTTGATCGCTTCTCACAATTTTCACTTTGTTGCCGGTCGAGGTTTCAACGAAGGCAATGAAGTTAAGAAGATGGCCAGCAGCTTCAGATTTTCTTTTCATCAATTTGACTGACGTCCATCCAGAGTAGTCGTCTTTGAAGATTGTGTAGCATATTTCACGTCTTGTGGTGGGGATAGGGACAAAGCCAACGTCCGTGTGAATGATACCACCAGCTTCTGTCGCTCTGGTTCTACCAGGTGGAAATGGAGACCGCATCATCTTCCCAAGTGCGCATCCTTCACATACACAGTCGGTTTTGCATTTCCTAGTTGAGACATCAAATCCTTTGACGGCTCCAATTCGGTTTTGTCTTATGATGGTTTGGTCGTTGAGGTGGACGAGACGGAGATGTGCAAGACGAAGAGAAATTTCACCATGGGCAGCAGCATTGGCAGTTTCTTCTTTGTGATCGATGAGCTTTGGGACAATTTTCAGATGGTAAAGTGAATTTCCCAGCTTCTGACCGACCATTAATCCGGCACCGTCTTTTGTAAATTCCACTTCGTCACCGCTGAAGTTAACATTGATACCTAAGTCGGCCGCACGACCGATCGAGTAAAGGTTTACACCCAATTCAGGGACGTAGAGAACTTCTTTTAATTCGCCCTCCAGGACTTTTCCATTGACGTAGGAGTGAATCGGGACAGTCCCAATGCCGGCTGCATGAAGAATTGTGTTGCCAACACCATTCACGGTCCACGAGCCCGAAGGTATCTCACGAAGATTTTCAAAATAGGACCGGTTGCTCATCATGTGGTGAGTGGCGCCAGAGTCAGCGTAGATGTACTCGGGTCGCCGGACTAGATGACACAGTGATGTCAAGCCGGCGAAGGTTTTCTTGTCCGGTTCGTGGTCAAAGTCGCGATTCTTGTTGTGAGTGGTACCGCGAGCCTCCTTCTGGTCAGCCTGTTTCTTGTCTGGACAGTTGTAGTTTCTGTGACCAGGCTTGCCACATGACCAGCAGCCCCCACGATTGGGCAGACCCGAGTTGCCAGCTCTGTTCCCATCGCGATAGTCTTTGCCGTTGTTGCCACTACCTCTGCCGCCGCCACGATAGTTGGGATTGAAGTTCGATGCTCTGCCTCGATAATTGGAATTTCGATATTCATTCCTTACATTTTGATCTGGCAATTTGAACAAACAGATTGCTTATAAGGCATTAGTGTCCACAGAATATTTTGTAATCAGGCTTTGTTACCTCTGCTGTTGTTGTTCGACCGCGTTGCCAATGCATTTTCAGCCGCGGACTTCAGTCTAAGTGGGTGTGTGGCAAAGAAAGCCACATCTTGGGGACTTATAGTCCCGTTACTTCTGTCATTCAGCTTTCTTTCCTCTTCCGATAGTTTGGCTGTTAGATTAGCCAGGGTCTGATCAGCCACTGGTAGACCACCCCACACTGTCTCGAACACAGCATAGCTTGGGGGTAGAGTTTGGATTATTTTGGACAGGATCATATCAACAGTCTGTGGTTGTCCCACACCTCTAAGCTCCTCTGCCATCTGTCTGAAGACATTGACATGGGTGGTGACCTTGTGGTCTTTGGGGAGAGAAGAGTTTTATTTTTTTTTAATTAACAGCCACCATTTTGAAATGTTTCACCTGGATTCATCCTGTAGCTGTGGAATTTGCCGAGAAGTGATCGGACATTGGATGCTGCAACATCAGCAAACTCAGCCAGTAGCCTTTGCCACATTTCTTGGGCAGTAACAGATCCTTCGATAGAGCTCTGGTAGGTCGGCTCGATGTTGTAGTAGATCAATTGTTGGGCTTGCAGATCTTTGGTCACCCACGCTTCAATCACAGCTTGATTAGTGACAGGAGCTACTCCCTCCACCGTTGGACCCAGCACCTGTAGACGGGATAGATGTCAGATTAATTTTCTTTTCTCACTTTTTTTGAACAAAACAAAAATAGATTTAGAGAAAGATGCTGACTTCTGCTTTTGTTTTAATCTCAAGTCACAAACAAAAAAAAATTTTCTGTGCACAGTCGGATCAACACGTGCTTTGCGATTAGTTTTTTTTTTTTTCATTCACATACGTGTCCTGAGTCTTGCATTCTGACTGCACGATGAATTAACATGTGCCTTACAATCAGTTTTGCTCATTCACATAAGTGACCTGAGACTTGCATTCTGACTGCACGATGAATTAACATGTGCCTTACAATCAGTTTTGCTCATTCACATAAGTGACCTGAGACTTGCATTCTGACTGCACGATGAGTTAACATGTGCCTTACAATCAGTTTTGCTCATTCACATAGGTGACCTGAGACTTGTGTTCTGACTGCACGATGAATTAACATGTGCCTTACAATCAGTTTTTGAATTCAGAGCTGCACAGACTTAGTTGGACTGGCCACATGAGCATGGTTCGACTGGCCACACTAGAGACACAAAGTTGTAATATTTAACACGAGAGAACTTTTGGTTACCTGAGGAGGCCTGGGTTCAGTGCCTAGGACAATGTTCTCTAGTCTCAGCACCTTAAGCTTGAGCATGATGGCATAGCGAAATTGTGGAAAGTTAATTCCGTTGAAACGAGCAAACTCTCGTCTTTCGGTAGTGGATTCGTTAGACATACTTTAAGTTACGTAACTCTGGGCCCATAACCTGTGAAGTTTAAATAAACCAATACAATATGTGTGCAGTTAACTGAGGGCATTTATTTAAACTTATTCCACGTATGTCATACAATATCTGTCAGGTAGTACTTACAGTCCGTTCGGGAGAGAGATCACAGTAAGAAGTGAAGTTAAAAGCACTTTGACATAAGTCACAAAGAATAGGAGAGTAGAGGGGGTTGATGCTAAACAGTCAAGAGAGGAAGTTTTCTTCTTGACTGATAGATGGCGTAGTTTGCTATTCTTACATTCATTCATTAGCACGGCACCGTTCCGCACACTTCCCGCAGGCTGCGAATTTGGCCGGACAGTCCCTCTGGATGTGCCCGTATCTCTAACACTTAAAACAGCGTCTGACCTCTCTATGTAGGTCAACTGGAACAATTCGGTAGTACGTGCCGAAAATTGAGTTCCTTCTTTAGGCTGTCCAAATCAGAATCCTTTACAAAAATTCCAACAACTGGATAAGAAACATTTAGTTTACCAGCAGTCTCAAAAAATGGCTGTGGAATTCTTGCTTGGACTGGAAACGTCAGTACACTTGGCCACCAAAACTGAACCAGAAAGATTGCAGCGGCCACAGATGCATACGATGGGCCAGAAACAGACTGACAAGAAAAAGATGGCCCAGCACAACCAGAAGGGCGGGCTTGTTGGAGGCTTAAGGCATGATCTGCAAAACTAACTTTCATTTAGACAGATTTTTTCCTCAAGAAACTTAATTTGATCTGCCTGAATATCCAAGTCGTCACTTAGCCGAGAGACTTCGTACTCAAGGCCTGAAACATCGTCAAAAAACGAGAGAAATTTTGATTCAAGATCATTAATCAAAACAAATTGGCTCTCTAGTAGATTCACAGTAGTACTTAGGCGAGATATCAAAACTCAGTGAATTAATGGTGGCAAGGGGAAGTTCAGCAAGTAAGGCTAGAACAGAAATAGCCTTGGCTTTCTTGATGTCGTTGGCGTCTAACTTGTCGGGGGAGACATTATATCTTTCTTCATCTTGTTTGAATTGTTTTCAGAGCTCGAGGACATGTTGGCCGACTGCCGATTGAGAGCTTTGCAGACTTTTCTGCATTCTTGAGAGCAGCAGCGATGGTCTTTGCGGACAATTTGGAATACTTTGCTGGAGTGTTGACAGTGCCTTTTACTGCCAGCAGGAGGTTCACTAGAGGACTCACTGTCAAACTCATCCATGGACTGGATATGACTCATTAGGATAAAAACACAGATATAACGACAAGACAAAGGAATTTGTACGTAATACGATAAACCGTAATCAGCGTAAAAAACCGATGGTGGCACGGTGGGATCCAGAAACACGTAAGAAAAACACACAATATGTGAGAGAATAGACTGAGGCTAAAAATGCATGGCTGTTTGGCAGTAGTAGAACGCAAAATGTGCACATTTTAAACGTGAATGTGTGAAGAAATTAATAGAAAACAATAAAAGTGAGTTACAATTTGATATTATAGACTAGGGGTGTGGTCCATGTCAGGTTTATCGTATTCTTCCACCCTAAAGTTCTGTAAAGTAATAAGTACATTCGAGTCGGGAGCCCATGATAAAGCAAGCAGAAACCTGGTGAATACAGATGGTGCGTGCTGGGAAGGGGAAATAAAAAAAAAACTGAAGCATTATTCTATAGATATATTATTTGTACCTCTCTTAACCTTTGGAGTACACTGTAGTCATATCCAGGGAATATCCCTGTTCCAGTACGGATTGTCTCTTCACTTCCTGTAGGGGCAAGTGGCGCAAGTAGGGTAGTGACTAATGGGGATTAAAAAATATTGAGCTAAAAAAGCGCCAACTATGCCGACTCTCCCCTACTGCGGACTGGTTGTCCTCGGGATCCGCATCTGCCACGCGACGCAAAATACCAGCATAAATAGCGGGCGAAAAGACGGATCTAAATAAGTATATCTTTATACGGTATGCGTCCGGCATTAGTTGACTCTTAGATGCCTAAAAGAAGAGATAGTTGAAAGCGTCTTCATCCCAAACATGCATCTGATGGAACATTTGTTATATCTCCACACAGCGGCAGCGACAGAAAATTTCCGTAGGCGTAGCAGCACGCCAATCAAATTGACATGGGGCTCATCTCCCTTGAACAGCTCCTGATTCAACAGACACCATTGAACTTTGCATACACCAACTGTCATGTTGCTTTCCTGTGTGGTTGGAGTATTGGATGTCACGGTAGGTACCACGTTTTGCCTCTTGGAAGCACCTTCAGCTGCTTTTTTTGCAATCTTTGTAAGGTGGGGGTTCCTTACAAAAGAGAAGACGATGTGGTGTGTTGAAGAGTAACTTGTATATTGACGTGTGTCAAGAAGGAGTACAGCAGAGAGAGAGAGAGACATGGATGCATGCGGTATATATTGTCACTTTTCAATAACGTAACAGCCAATTAGTTCCCAGAACAGACATTTACCAATCCCAGAACCGACGTTTCCCATACAATCCTAGTCCTAAGAACTTAACGATTCCCTGACGCTTGACAACAATAGTTATTAAGGACGAGAAACAAACAAAAAGGGTGAGCATGTTTCTCCGGTGTTGGGCTTTTCTCTGTGTTGGCGTGTGTGTCGGTGGTGGAGTCGCGACCTCCAGTTTGTTTCTCTTTTACCAAACAGCTTCAGGTCGCTCTCAAAACCGAACGTGTTAGCCTCCTCACCCGTGACAATATATTGGGGAGAGACTCAGCACACCAGCTGCAGAGCAGCTCATCTTACTGAGTTATCTCGGGGTGGCGCGGCCAGCCGGAACAGGATGGCGTGGCCGGCCAGAACCGGTTGGCGGGGCAAGTCGTTTCGGGATTGCGTGGCAAGCCATCCCAGGTTTGCGAGTGCTGACTGGCCGCTTCTCCCGCGTGACGTCGGGGGTTACTCTGTAGGGGTGACGTCAGTGTGGTGCCGGTCGTGGCGTCGGGTCGTGACGTCAGGGCGTGACGTCCTTGGCGGCGGCCATCTCGAAGTAGGCAGGGCTGCCGCCGGGGCATTACATCTTTCGTCAAAATGCTATCTGCAATTGTGTACCATCCCTTAGTAGAATATTTCGGCAAATTCTTTGTACTGAATAGCCTCTTCATGGTTTTTCTGTACCACTCTAGAGGGCCTTGATAGTTATCTGATAGATTGACCCTATCTTTTGCCCAAACAACTCCGGCTTTATAAGACTGCAGATTATCCAAAGAAACGCATGCCGTCATCAAAAATGCGACGAGAGCTCAAAATCCGGTAGGGGATACTGGAGTATACCGGGACACCGGGTCAAAAGGGACAGTAGGGGGAAAAATAGTAGATATTCATAAAATTAAGAAAAATTTTAGTATGTTATTTCAATACGTATATTCTACTATGGCATGAAATTTGGTTGAGTTTTGTCAATAACTGTGTGAGTTATTGACAAAACTAAAAAAACATTTTTTTTTAGTTATTTTTGTCTCCGCCATTTTATGTTTATAGAACCAAAAAAACGCTAATGGCATGTAAATTTAATATGGAAATGAAGATAAATCATTTCTTGATCGTTAGGAACAAAAATTATAATTTTAGATCAATTAGCTTAGACAGTATTAACTTTTAAAAAAAAGTATCTGAACCGGGAAATCGGGACAGCTATTTTTGACTATTTTGGGACAGTTACGGGCCAATCAGCGTTCAGCATTTTAAAGAGGCTTGATTTCCTGACCTGGCAACGCAGGATATCCTATTGCTCCATAAGGGTTTTTGTTTATATAATAAAAAAGGTTCATTAACACAATAATCAAATTGAAACATTTATAAACTCAAAGAGTCTATGCAGTGGAACACTTTTTCCATTTTTTTCCATTTTATTAATGAATTTTAAGGCGAAAACGGAGGACGTCCCTCACCACCCACCCCAGTGTCCTCACTTGTAAACCCCAAAAAATAGGCTCCTCCCATAAATTTGAGTAAACTTTAATGGTCTTTTATGGGGAAATGGTTCATTATTAAATTATACAAAAAATATGGGGGAGGGGGGTACATTACAATAAGGAATACATAAAAAAAAAATTTTAAAGAAATTAAATGATTAGTTTGGGAGATATAGGGGGCAAACGAAAACCGTCCCGTCTTACTCCAGTCTCCCCTACTCAAACACGTCGTGTGGGTTGGTGTGATCCATCACGATCAGCAATTTTACGTCCACTGCACTGATGCAGGAAAGCTGAACCCCCAGACGAGGCAATTTTCTCGCCATTTTCTCATGTGAAACAGGTCGTTTGCTCCGTTTGATGCTCCGTTTGACAAGCAGACGGTTCTCGAACAAAGTATTGGGCCTACATTTGGTGTCAAGCGTAATAACAATCTTAGTTCTGCTATCGGCCGCTGTAGTGCGCATCGGCGTAAACTGCGCACGACTTTTTGGCATGTCTACTACTTTTTCATTGGAATAACATCTATACGGGGAAAATGAACCGCAAGTGACTTTTGCTGGGAATTATTGGCATTTTATCAATAAAGTGTTTTGAACCATTATTTTGTCCCACCCCATCCTCCATTCATGAGCAGACGAAAAAATGTGTGCGCCATCCAGCGGTGGGAAAAAGGAGGGAAAATTAAAGAAGATTTAGCGCAACACATATTTTCACATGTTTCAGTATTTCTAGTGCATTTTTTTTACAATTTGAGCTTTTCAATGATCAAATTCAGTAAATATCTAGTAGTTTAGATGGTTTTGGGGGAGTTTAAAGTTAAATTTCGTGAGATTCTGGAGATTCTACGAGATTCTACGAGATTCTACGAGATTCTATGGGATTCTACGGGATTCTGTGAGATTCTGAAGATTCTACGAGATTCTGAAGATTCTATGAGATTCTGGGGATTCTGGAGGGATTCTAACCAGGGTATACGAGGATTCGAGAGAGTTGCCAGCCCCTCATTGAGCATCTACCGGGGCTACGAGTCTACGACTGACCTCGCTCGACAAGTTGACCAAAAATGGCCGCCTAAAAGCTCCAACAAAGGATATCGCTCGCGCGCAAGGGATACAGCACGGACAAGGGAATTTGAATAACAGTTACACTTAACACTAGGCCAACTGATGACCGGCTCTGGACGGTTAAACGTTACTAGTCTATTAAAAATAAAACATAATTAACTACAAAAACCGTAGTAGTGTCACGTGACTGGTCTGCTAGTCACGGCTAGTCACGTGATTGGTCTGCACTGGACTGCAAGTCTACTAGTCACGTGACTAGTAGACTTATCAAAAAGGTCCACAACAACAAACCATGATGTATGAATCAAGAAAACTTGCAGCAGCAATCTCCCACCAACCACCATTACGGTGCTCACTGGGTGATAAATCGCACGACTTTTTGGTCTGCGGACATCTTTAGACTTTAAAATGTTCTTTAGATCATTTTATTAAAGAAATATATTTGGAGAATAGATGGCATATTTCCGGGAATTTCTCGGAATATCTACCATGTCATAGACAGGAGTATTTGCCCCCTGGTTGGATTTTAAATAGACGGTAACTGAGTTAGGACGACCTCTCATTCCAGCCGAAGGAATGATAACTTCTTCTAACGCCTAAACCGATCTAAACGCTACGTATAATAATAGAATGAAATTTTCGCAATACTAGGAAGTAATACTGTATTATTAAAAAAATTTTGTTTACTTTTACTCGCCCGATTTGCCCACAATTTGCTATGCCCTGGAAAATCGGAGTACAGAAACATGTCAGGAATCAAAATTAGCATCTTTTTAGTTTGCGATTTTTTCTTCGAACTCGAAATGTGATGCTCGATATATCTCTGATACTTTTTGTCGCCTAGCGTTTCAAACGATATAAATTGACAAATAACCAAGCTAACAGAAGAAACTCGCTTATAGGATGAGCTGATGCTACTGATGACCAGGGAGTAGGTGTTAATTGGTTTTCATTTAACTCGCGTTATTACACCAAAAGCCCGGAGGAAACCTGGCGCGGCACAATAAGCATTATAATTGTCTTGTTTTCGCGTCAAAAGATGGCGCGCGTACTCAAAATAGCTTAAAAATAGAAAAAATCGTTTAATGCAATGCATATACAGTCGATACATACAGAAGGGAATTCAAATTCAGGATCCTGCCCAGAAACCGGAAGCCCCAGAAACCATCGGATTAGAGATAGTCTAAAGTCAAATTAGAAACGCGATGAAAACAATCAAAGTTATCTAAACTTCCATAACCCTGTTAAGTTTCTTATTCTCTATTACATGCAAATATTAAATGTCCTCAACAGAAAGAAAAAAACAACACAAAAATTTCTTATTGAATCTGGTACCGAATGAACAAAGTTATTTAGTAATAAATCAGTTAATTAGGCCTAACATATCATTATTAAAAATATATAAATATGGTTTGTCGGAAAATATCATTGGCTATTATTAGGTAATTTAGTCACCTGATATATATTTACTAGTCTTTTTCATTTCCGCACTTTTTTTATTTCTTACGGGCCTTTTTGGATCGAGGTTACTTATAGGTTGAATAACGTCCCTATTTATTGACTGACTGTTAGTTATGAAAACTTACGGTAGCCTACAAACTTGAAGATTAACTGGTAAAAATAAATCGCATTTTATGTAAGAGAGCTTGTCATTCTTGTAAACGTATTTCCAGCGACAGTCACACATTGAGAAAAGATGCGTATAGTCGCTCTTTTCAAAAATGCTTAAAGAGCCTAATTGTATTAAACGCATTTACTATGTAGGCCTACAATATAGAGGAACTGTAGCCAGTTAACTTATCAATAAAGAACGGTAAGTACAGACGTTGTCGCACTGCAATGTAATCATCCATTGGCAATTATGCCCTGCACCGGGTTAAACTTGACTGTGTTAAACTGCCTATGATCGTATATGATCAATATGCTTGGGTATAGGTCTGCGGCGCACTGCGGGAAGTAGATATAATATCGGCATAATCATTGGACCCATCGAGTCAATTCCGAGTTGAGCTGGTTCATCAATCGCCTACTGACGTCGAAGGGGACACGTCGTTACTGCTATTGTTATGGCGGTTGGCTTTATCTACTATATGTTTATAAATATTTATTTACCATGTATGGTTGATAGAAGCGAAGCACTGGAGAGAACCGGGGAAAAGGGGAGAAGGCTGATGGAGGGACAGCTATAAATATATTGATATAAGAGGAAGAAGTGACGCAGTGTTTGTAGATCTAGCTCATAGAAAAGAGCAAGGGTGATGGAGATGAAAAGGGCTCTCATCCCCTCAACCACGGAATAAATGGTTCGAGCAGTCAGCCAGCCGTACGTGCTGACTGTCTCTCTGCCATCGCTACCAGTGGTGGGTGGAAAAAGAGAGGATGCCTAACATCCGCTTCCAGCCGGATGGGAAGGTGATGTGTCGGCCAAGACCAATGAGGCGTATCCAACTTAACGAGCCGAAGTGTGAAATGGTAGCTGCGCCCAACCATTGCCATATTCCATATCACTAGGCAGAAAATGTCGTTTATATTACTATACACGAAAAGTTCACTTGGCGATCTGCGTTTGGTTTTCAACGGTCGTTAAAATCTACCAAGATCTAATCATGTTAAGAGAAAGGCTTGGAGAAAGGTGAGAAGTCTCAAAGATAACGCTCGTTATGGTGTTCATTATTGCACATAATGATTCAGGTTTTTATTATTCATACTAGGAAAAAGTTATTGGGATTTAAGTTGGATTTTACTTCATCGACTTTTATATTAAATAAATCGAAATAAATTATTTTTTAAATTTTGCTTTGTCTTTTCCATCAGCTGCTGGAATGTGAAAATCATTAACAGAAAACATATTTTTGCCTAAATTGAAGTAAGGGGCAAAGTTAAATCTTAAGAAAAATCACCGTACCATAACGCTAGTGAATAAAAGTTATGACATTATACACGGAGAAAAACTAAAGGGTGGACTTGATTGTTGTGTGGGTGATGTGCAAAGTGCAATAACGTCTGTACCACGCCAATGCATCATACATGGAGTTGGTACTAGAGCATCATGACAGAAAAAAAATATATTACATTTTGTGGGGGGGGGAGGAATATACTTTACGTATAGAACGATCAGGCGGGATATAGAAGGGGTGGAATTGGATGCATTATTGATAGGCGCGTCGCTTCGCCTCTTTGTAAAAAAAAAGAAAATACGCGTTGTTACCCTACTCGAAATAGTAGAGTGCTCAGTATGATAGAGTATATAAAAATAAAAGAACGTTAGACAGACTAGGGAAAGGATCATCGATACGTATGTGACCAATCATAAATAATCGTAAGAGAAAGAATAAAGGGATGACAGTGGCGCCAGCAGAAGCTTCGGTAGCCCTAGGTATATACTATAGCTATATAGAGTTTTCATGTTTGTTTGTTTTGTTGTTGTTTTTTTTTCCTCCGTTTGTTTATTGAATGGTGGATGAATAAGCAAGAGATTTCTCCTCCATTAATTCTTTGGTATTTGGTTGAAGCACGCACCATCGAATACTTTTGCTGCATTCATATACTATACTGTTGATTAGATGACATCAACTGGACAAGTCAGGCGAATGCGAAAGATTGATCGGTCTGTCGGCTAGATGATGGGCTCTTTCTCTTAGTAATAAAGTTGATGGCAACCTATACATCACAATGAGTGCGTAAGATAGCTACAATGTTGTATTGCGCCACAATTCGATATGAAACTATCATTTTTTCTTTGAATATAAATATCTATACAATTTCCTTAAATTGACGAAAAGGAAAAAAATTTAAACTGGGGAAATGTGACAAATACAGCAAAATAAAAAGAACTAAAACAAGTCATGAGATTTATCAAATAAAATATTTTAATCAGTTAAGTAAACCAAAAGTCAGTCTACATTTGTTAAGTGATTTATTTGTTCGAATTTCCCCACACAATTTGAATTCAGTGATTAAACTGATTGTTAAGGTGCAAAAAAAGATGTTGGTAGAAAAATGTGTGATTAGTTTGATCAACTAAGCGAAGTGAGACACGACTAAGACCAAGAGAACAAGGTGCAAACAATTCGTTGTTGGTTTTTTGACAAACGCCGGACAAGACGCGCATCTCGGGCCGATTCCCAAGACCCTCTTCTTCTTCTTCTCTACAAAAACAAGGATTCCTTTTCACTGTATAGTGTTTCGAACTTTCAGGGTCGCAAGCTCACAGCTAATCCAGCCAAAACACCGTTTTTTTTCCTTTTTTTTCTTTTCCTTTTTTGTGTTTAGAGACGAAAAGAAAGAAAAGGAACTAGAGAAACTCTCCATTCTTTTCACGTGGGATTTTCTGTTCGACAAAGACAAATGTTGCGGCGAACAACGGGGTACGTACCCCTTTTTTTCTCTTTTGATCCCGTTGTGCGGATTAGTTTCGGAAACATCCACCTTCATATATGTAGTGAAGAGGGAGAAAAATAGGCCATCAGAAAAGATGAATTCTCTCTCTCTCTCTCTCTCTTGCAGCGACCCTCTGCCCCTACCTTCTTTGCAGATAACCAACCGTGGACTATATAGAGTATGTGTATAGTGTGTGTACACATACACATACTCTATATGCAGAGGCCAGTAGAGGATCGACCAGCCAAACCCATCACGCCTCAACGGCGCAGCACACCACACCACAATAGCCGGTCCGATCGAAATCAAAGGAAACCGTCGGACAATGAAAAGCAGGCAACTGACGCACACACAGTCTATCAGTTCTTTTGTCATTTTTTCCCCAGTTTGTCAGTGCGGAGATACCATAGTCGCATAGCAGCACCTTTCTCGAATTTTGTGGTGGCTTACACCTTATTTCTTTTTGTCCTTCTTTTTTTTTTCCTGCTATAGCTGCTGCTTCCTACACACTCCCCGTTTTTAGTATTTCTTTCTTTTCTTTTTTGTCTCTTCTCATTCTATTCCCCCATTCATCTATTCTTGCCATTCTTCTCGAGTTCGCTTTAATCCAGAATAACCAGTTAATCCAGAGCCGCTCTCAATACCTTTCCGACGAAGGGAAAATAGAACAATAACACGCAGTAGTAGTACTAGATGTTTTTCACCTTCGCCTTGTTACCACTTAATAGTTATCGATCCCAAGCGCTACTTGTTTTATCATTTGCGGTCGCCGGCGCTGAGCAGTGATGCAACGTAATTTTTCTTTCTTTTTTTCTTTCTTTCTTTCTTTTTGGGGTTTTGTTTTGTTCATCGTAGCTGATGCTCCCGCTTATCCCCACCAAATGTTTGCTTCGATTGCTGCTTGCCCACAAGAAACAGAGAACCCAAAAGACTAGGCAGAAACGGACAGCGCTCTAACTGTATTGAACGGAACGGAAATCGGTCGAGTCGTGCGCAACGAAAAACTTTCTCGAGCGACTGAAAAGACAGAGCGTGAATGATTTGTCGGACGTATATAACGTGAACGCAGCGCGACAGTCGGTGTTTTTTTTTTATTCAAAAGAAGGAAAACAACATACCGTTAAACGAAAAAAAAAAACTAAAATACAAAAAAAAAACAAAAAAAACAACAACAACAAGAAAATAAGAGAAAAGCTCGGAAGAAGAATCAAAATGATAACAAAACCCGCGGCCTGGCGCAGAGAACTTTTTTGATGGTGACCTTGAAAAGAAAAGTACGCCCTGTTGTATCTATCTCCCCGCGTCTACAATAACACGGAATCTCAATTGTCTGGAAAGAAATCTCGGGATTGGCTACATTCACCGTAGTTATTACGCGGGAGAGGGACACACAAAAAAAAAGCTGTGTAGCTATGGAACAATAGGCTCGGCCAGATTTATGAAGCAGTTTATGTTGGCCATCGGCTCTCCCTTGCGTTTCCGTCCGGCCTTGTTTGAATCTCACAGCAAAACCCCTTTGTATCCCCCTGCCATCACTGCGAGGCCTTTTAAGCCTACAACAACGCAGTAGCTGCTGCTGTGCTGTCTATAAACCCGCGCTGCCACCGAGCTGCCGCCGCTTCGTCATCACAAGAACGGATGGAACGGATTCATTTCGACAACACGACGCTGTATAGGAATTCAACCAGAGTCCAGAGTATTACAGGGCGAGAAAGACGAGGGCGTGAAACAAGTTTGAATCGTAGCATTTCATGAATATGTAGGCCGAGAATTAAGCGCCACGATGAGCGATAGCAGTTGTTTCTCCAGAAGAAGCGAATAGATATAAGTAGGCCGTGAACAGCCGTGAACGTGAAGTGAGAAATTTACACGGAAAAATGAAACCAGAGTAGGATTCAATTGGCGATATCACCTTAGTAGAACTCTTCTAGTTTTAACCAGCTGCTAAAACGTTTTAAGAAGTCTTGCCACACCTATTTACGGTCCGAATTGACCAAGAAATAAGAAAATGTTTTCATTCTCTTATACATATAAATGTGGGTGAAGTTTCCTTATTCCTTCACAGTTGTCAGAGCGGAATGGTGGTGGAATCTGTTTATAGCTGAAGACGTTCGCCAGTGAGAAAGGAACTCCCGTCGAGAAACGAGTGGAAAAAAGAAATGTGCGGTTCGTGTGCACTGCTGTGCCTCTATTGGCAATAGCACGACGTGCTCGGCGCGATGAGTGACGCAGGGAGGAGCGCAAAGCCGAATATCAGATCGATCATGATGAAAGATCGGTGTTATTTTAAGTCTAAAGAAACATTGCAGTGCCTCCAGAGACGGATTCAGATGATTTATAATAAATCGCAAGGCCATAATCGTTCATATGGCGTGCCATTCTTGAAGGTATATAACTCCACACACATCCGCCCTCGGATGATTTCGACTAGTTTCAAACGTCAGATCTGCTGGCGATTTCGAAAGCTCTGGCGTATCTATACGGACCGTTCACCTGTGATGACGAATCAGACAACAACAACAAAAAAAAAGATGCAAGTTCAACAGTTTAATAATGATGACTGCAATCCGTTTTAAAGATTATAAAACAACTGTGTTGTTATCAAGACAGTTGGTTTACGTCACGAAAGCGGGGGGAAAGGCAATTCTGGGCAACGTCCAAATGGTTTTGGTACTGTAACGTGTTGTCAAAGTCGTCTATTTGGCTGTTTAGTTTGTGTACGGTATATACCATGGCAGCTCTCGTGTGTGTTCATGTTGGCGCAGTTTCCTTTTTCCTATGCCCTGCCGTTGCTCCGCTGTTGCTGTTGAGACGTGCGCCGAGAGACACTCACGAGTCTAAGATATTTTCCTTTTTTCTTCTTCTTCGAAAGGAGGTTCAACCCAGCAGGAGGGCTCCGCCTTTTGTGGGGGCGGAGAGTAACCAACTGTCGAGTGAGGAAATTTCGACGCCTGAAATAGGCAAGGGAATAGCGCAGCAGAGAGAAAAGAAACGAAAGACCATCACATAGTATATGCGCGTGCAGCGCCGACGGTTACAAAAGATGATTGTGGCTTATCTTTTTCCATTATTCGATTCGAGTCTTCCCTCGACCACTATATGGTCGCAACTCAATACTGGACGCGCCTTATTCGAATTATCCAACCAATAGTCCGTAGGCAAATGTGTACACAGCCGAGTTCGTTTGTTTCCAATGAGAAAATCTCGATAAATATATCCCAGAAAAGTTTGTTAAACTTGTCCCCGTCGGGAACGTCGGGAACGTCGAGCCTTTTCTTTTTTTCTTCTTTTTTTAATGTAACATATGACGGATTTCACTAGTGAAACAATTTATTCCTGGAGAATTTTTTAATCTTTAATGTAAGTTTTTTTTAGATCTTAAGTATTTGTTTGAAGACCTAACGTATACACCATTTTTTTCCCCCCTTTTTACATCAACAATATACACGACTCGGAAAACGTAAATTCAGCCGACACGAAAGCGAAGAGAGTGTCGGGCCGCTAGGGCATGTCATAAATTATTTTTCTCTTTGTTAAACCTAACTACCTGTTTCATACTCCGTGCCATGTGTATGATGGGAAATGTTTCTTTTAATATTCAGTCAAACCCCTCTCACGAACGAACTATAAGCAATCCTGTTTCAAAGAATGTTGAATCGATAAAAACGAAAAAAAACCATGGAGATTTGAAACTCATCCGTATACACCGGTATTAGATATTGAGTTGGAATTATTTAACGTGAACCTAATGTACGTCGTTTGATGAATAGCAGAAACCAAAAATGTACGTTCAGATTGTTAAGTACTAAGAATAATACAAAATCTATCGCACATTATTTAGTTCATTTCGTGTGCTGATTCCCATATTTACAATACAAATTGTAATATCTACTTTGGGGGGGGGAGGAGGTATTAGATAACACATAAGCCACATAATTACCGTACCACAATTTTCCTTTGTGTTTAGAATTTTCTGATCTAGTACTATCGGAAAGCTGTCATATGGAGATTCAAGCTATAAGTCTATCGGTTTAAAAGTTGTTGAGAATGTGAATTGACAGTTGTGGTTGTTCTTTTTTTCTAGCTGTTATTATAATTCAAATACTAGATTTTTTATTTGGAAAATGAAATTGGATTTGTTACAAATACGATTCATAAATAAGACCAAACAAGTCGACTAACAACAGGACTTCTGTGATAAAAATGTTGTATTTGTGCTGTCTTTGTAGTATTAGTGAATACGCTGGGTATTTTGTGGAGTTTACGCGTAGTATGGTGAAATAAACAAACAAGGCTCAGCCCTCCTTTGCTTTACGCCTTGTACTTTTCACGGAGAACTCAGATCAATGTAAGATATTTCATAGCATTAGCCCAGACTTCAACGTCATTGTACAGTCAAATTTATTAGGCTATTAGATTGCCAAAAAACATTCGATATTTTTTTTTCTCCTGGCGAAATACAGAACATTTAATTAATTCCTTTTTCGCCTGATAAATAGAGGAAAAAATAACCTGAAGGCAGAGACGTAAACGACATAGCCTACTTGACCCACTGGGTAGGTAAAGGTAACGAAAAATTGCGAAAAATGACATAAAATGGAAGACAGGAATTTCCTGGGAATTTCAAACGTTAATATCCCGGTGAAACTACTACAAAACTAATAAATCAGCGGGCAAGTCGTTTACAGGGGATTATGGGTCTATTTTTTCGCCAAATTAGCTGTTATAGTGAACTGTCAATTGTGAAAACAAAAAAAAAAGAAAATCCGGTCTTAATTATCTAAATTTGCGATGCGATTTTTCACTAGCCTCAGTCAGTTTTTCGTAAATAATAAACGAACTACTAGCCTATATTAGTATTTCGGCATCGCGGATTGCGCCGTTCGATTATCGCTACATTCTGCTCAAACCAGTTGCTGTTCATTACGACTGGATTCAAAGTCTACTTTCCGCAAAAATATGATTCCTCCCCATAGCCCATATTTGGTCTCATCGAATCTTGGACTCGTTAATTGAAAAGAAAATACGATTTTCGATAGTGACACCGCCCTCGGCGGGAAACGGCAATGTGGGTAGAGTTAGCAACTACATTTAATCTACTTGGACTATAATTGGAAAACTGCATTATCCCAATGCTTCTAGGCTACTACGGGAGGACCCAATTTTCTCGTAATCAAATCAAAGCACACATAGTACTCTTTTTTACTTAGTCACGGTAGAAGGTTAGATCCTCTCAGGCCTACGCTCATTAAATAGTTTTTTTGTTCTGAATAGTGGATGCGGGGGCGCTATACCAACCGTTGATCAGTCAAGCTAGGAGATTCGTATAAGTGCACCACATTCGTTGTCGCTCCTCAATTTGATGTAATATTTCTAGCGTATTCGAAGGGTTAGCAACAATTTCATCTCGATAGCTCCAGAGTTAAATTGCATCAATTTGAGAAATTTGAACGATAACTTAACGTGCAACTGCGTAAGAGACTCCAAATGGTAATACTATGTAATCATTTTGATTCACATTTTTTATATAATGTGGCCAAAGTACTCAGTAAACTTTCATTCATGGAGGACGATGGAGGACTTATTGGAAGAGCTTTTTAGTAACAGTTTAGCATTGAGGACGAAGTAATTTGACGACGTTACCATGGTAACTTGTTATAGTTTGAAAATACAGAAACATCTGTAGCATCAGCTTGTAGTTTATTTTCAACAAACCGGCTATTACCGTAGAGAATCAGGGCATTTATTCTGCTGGTTCAGTGGAGGACTGCGTGGAAACAGGAAGAAAGGGGTAAAGGTCTAGAGGACAAAGGCCAAAGGGGGTAGTACATGAACCAGATTGAACCTGGGATGCTATATAATCTATACGCTTCGAAATATTAAAAAATCAAAATACAAAATGTGTGGCTTTCTCATCGGAAATTCCGCTCGGATAGAAAGCTAATTGCCATGTCATTTCATATCAGCAACATGTGTTATTAGGATTGGTAAGAATTTCCAATTAAATGTCGCTCAGATTTCCTGTGTACGCTGCTATCGTAATAACACTGGAAGCGTATCTTGCACATAATAGCTATAGCAGCTTAGTCCTTAGTCAAGTTTATACAAATTGCAATGAGTATCTTGTATGTAAAATGAAAGTGTGCACATTTACACTGTACAAAGATGGTGAAGGGTTAAAGCTGGAGCACGTTGACAGGCCCTTGTTGATTTTGGCAAGACTCTCGAGCTCCACTTAGGAGAATAACTACTTCCATTTCCTATTTTTCCACGGGTGCTGAACAGCGTGCCCATCATCCAGTGAAATGAAGCAGCCCTTTACCTACTGCTGATTTACTTATTTATGCAACACTTACAACAGCTTTCATGTTTTCCCCCCCAGCTCGGCGTGTTATCCGATTGTCTAACAAATTGTTGAAAACACATGGGAAATGTAAAAACTAAAAACTAAAGTTTCATTTAATTTGCCCGTGCTACAGTTCGTTTAACATGTGTTCGAAAGTTAAATGAACGGCAAAGAAAACGGCCCCATATATTATTTCGCTTTGTTTCCCACGATCATTCTCCAACGGTAATTTTAATTTTTTTTTTTTTTTTCATTTTGTTTCCAATTTTTTAAAATTATTTTTCCAGCCATGCCAAATCAAATGATATCTATACTAATGCAACGAGCGATTAAATTCTCGCAAAACAGATGCGCGCATTGCTCCAAGGAAATGCAAGAAAATCTTCTTCTTCTTAAATCCGAATTTGTACTCAAACATGGCGCGGATGAACCTTAGTCTTAAGCTGAGAAAAAAAGGAGGATGCATTGGGGTGTTGGGCTGGTGTCTAGTATAACAATTGTTACACTGTTGGTCGCAGGTGCAACCAGTAGGTGCAGTAATGCGATGATGCGCCGAATGGCTCTGCATGGCATTACACATAATCATTGGGCGGTGAAAGGATCCCCGCTGCTGGAGAGCTTTTTCAACCTCCCTTTGAGACAGACCGCAACTTGAAATATAGAGCGCAGGTGGACAGACAAATAGATTAACTATACTTTTCTCTGCACACCTTTTCTCTTTCTCTGGAGGGCCTGCTCCTTTTTTTATAGCGATCGTACTGGCCCCGTCATGATCGCACAAAACATTTTTTTAAACGTCCGTGAGAATAACTGAGAAACTACAAACGTGTGACGTGTATAAAAAATGTAGAAAAAGAAGGAGAAAAAAATAGAATGATCTATCTGTAACATTCAGATGATTTTTTGTTTTTTTTCCAACAATAGTCCCATTCTCTACCATTTTTATGTTCCAGCCTGTCCTTTGGTCTGCACTAGAATGATGAGCAACAGACACAGCCACAAGATATATTTTCAATTGGAAGCGTGATTTCATACACCTACAATCTTCACCAAAGAATGCCAAAGAAAAATGAAAATAGTACAGACTGTTTCAAATGAAAATGCTAAGTAAAATATAGCTAGATTAAATCAATTTACTTAATAATCAGAAATCAAGTGGCATGACGTCCATTACGCATCATTGTAGCTTGATTAATTTATATTTTTTTTAACACTTTTTCAATTTGCTAAATAACTCCTGGAGATGGCAGAGCTTTAAAGTTATGTCCAGGGGTGTTTATGACATCAAGCGTTACGCGACCGCACGTCACACTGTTACACAGGCGTATTATGGCTACGCTTCTATAAGAATCTATTTTGGGTTTAAACAGTATATATAGCTAAACTAGATTTCCAGCTTAAAAATAGAGTTAAGGCTTAAACATTCTTCGCTCATATAAAACTGATAAAATTTAGAAACGTGAGCCGTGTTTATAATAATTATTCCTGTCTCTTCTTGTTTCTGTTTTCTTTTCTTTTTTTAATGCGAGTCTTAAAATGCACTGCTGAACTCATGAATACAAAAATCAAAGGATCTCGGAAGAAATATTGATATTCGAATTGAAGACAATACTGTACGGCGTTGAAGATATCTGAAAGACAACAACAATAACAGATTGAACGGTGGAAAAAAAATCTCCAAACAACATTGTAGCTACATACTGCAGTTGAAAGTGAGTAAGTAAAAGAAGTTAAAGAAAAAGATGGAGATATGTTTTACATACAAAGCCTCTGACTGTTTGATGAACAGGTAGAAGGTTTCAATGTAGTAACTCTTCCCGGAATATACGAAGGAAAGAAAAAGGCATAAAGAAGGGAATACCAGTTTGGAATCGGAAGAATGTCTGACGCATCTTTGCTACCTACCGGTGGGAATGTCAGGTATGCAGCAGCTATATACAACTACAAACCGAGAAAAAGATCGCATCGAGCGGTCATCGATGCACTGCGATTCCTCCTCCACTACGACATAAATCTGAAAAAAAAACAAAAAAAAACAAAACAATAATACCTTTAAATGTAACCAACTAACCACAGAATCTTTAAAAAAATTCAGTTCTGCGAATAATGTAATGTTTCAGTAAATATTTTAAACTAAGGTTGTCCCTAAGTAGCCTCAGTCCTATATGTTTTACAATTAAGTTGCTGAGTTTTATTGTAAGGGAATAACAGGATAACTATTTGGAAGTGGGAATTAGAAATTATAACCATTTTAGAAGTTGCGCAATATCTTCTATTATAGCTCTGAATAAAACACGTCTGCGCCAGTACAGTAAGCGAAGGTACCTTTTTACGATCCAGGGAAACCCTTCAGCAAAAAAATCGTCATTCGAAAATGCAAATGATGGTATTCAACCATCTTTTTGTCCTTATGCACTTTACGGTTATGGAATGTTAAAATAAAATGTTAAAATGATTTCAAAATCAATTGAATAAATATTTTTGAAATTGCGGAATGATCAAGATGTGCGAGCGGGCATGGGAAAATACAAGTCCCATGCAGGAACGGACAATTTATGTGAAAACACAACAAGACATCTTACCCTTTCCCCCCTCATTCCTGTACCTCTTTTCTCTCATTCCCGGCTCAAAACGAGGAGGCCAGTATATAGAAAGGGCAAGAGTAAATGGAAGTAGAATGATGAACGATTGGGGTTTTGCGCGTGGCCCCCGTGCTGGGGCGCTCCGATATTTATAATCAGGGGGGATGGACACCATGTCAGCTGAAAGTGTTGCTGAGACCGGACCCCTATACACAATAGGCCTCCCCCTTTTTTTTTTTTTTTTTTTTCTCTCTTTTGAGCGAACGATGGGGGTTAACATTTAACTGCGTTTCTAAATGTTGAATGTCCCCCGCCTCCTCTTCTATGCTCACCCTTTTGTGTCTTTGTATGTATATATATATATCCCGATCTTCTTTTCCAGCTAGGGTTTGAACTTGATATACAAAAGGCCAACTGCTGTGAAGCAAAGAACACCTGTGTAAGAAATGGATACCAACTTGTCGTTAATCAAAGAGAGGTACCTACAGGTGTCGTATATTTTTTTTTTTTTTTTTTTTTTTTGCTCAAGTCACACCACTGACGGTTAGTTCAAGCAAACGACGAAAAGCCCAAGAATTCCAATTCGCCATGAATAATGCAATTCAGGGAATGATAGGCCTCCTTCGATGGAATACAATACAATGCAGCAGAGGCCTATTCACAGTTTCCATAGGCCCGTTTCTGCTTTTGTTCGTCCCTTCAGAGTCGATATAAACAGCAAAATGTTGGGTGTCCTCTTCCAAACGAAACGCAAAAAACAACCCCCGTTATTTGCAATACAACCAAACAGAATGTTTGCCTTTCTTTGTTGTCTTTATCGGGTGCTATTTAAACACTGGATTATTATGATTATTAAACAATAAATATTTTTGAAACGGATAGAAGACCGCGAGACCTAGTTAATTTTTCGTATTTAATCCCGTTAAAAGATCTGCTTTTACTATAATACGATGATATAATGATAGAATATTTGACTTATTAAAATGATATCACCTTCATTCTATTCGAATTCGTTATTAATATGGGACGGGTGACAAGCTTACATAAATTCTCGGCGTTTCCACTCTTCTCTGCCACAAATTCGGAGCGTTATACTCTTACGCAATATTTGATGGGCCTTCCTTTCTTGGGTACACATATCGTTAGCTCTCCTTCTTGTCAAATAAAAATACGAGAAGTCGCATTGTAGCCTATTACAAACATGCGATAAAGTTCGATTAGAAATTTGGGGCTCATCTCAGACCAGTATTTTCAGCTATTTATTGTTGAAGCGAAGACAGTTGATGTTGTATCTAGAACAGGCAAACGTGTTAAAACAAACCCCCTGCTGTATTGCATGCGCCATAAAATCAACTGACTATGAAGAATTTACTGCGCAGCAGTTTGCGGTTAGACGTACTGTACCATACAGCGAAACACTCCAGCAGCACACATAGGAAGTGTCTAATGTCTTTTGTGTGGTCTCGTACAATACTTTCGTATCGTTTTCTTAGCTACTATACGTCGTACCACAAAAGCACAGGCACCAAACAAAAGTCAGGGCGATGTCGACCAAGAACTAAATTATGGTGTCGCGTTTGTTTCAGCCATCAGCTCAATTTATTTTCTTATTCAAAATGACCAAAATTCCTAGTTGTTATACGCAGGTTTAATTAGCTATCGTGTGCAATCGTCGGCCACATAATTTCAACTGGTTGCATTGCAAGACCGATTTTTTTATTTTCATTCAGGTAAAAATAATCATAGACTCGTGATCATCTTTCTGATGTGCTTTTGATCTGCTTTAAACCTTGATTTTGTGTAAGAAATATGACAAATAATTCTTATTTTTGTATTACAATATGTGTTGGGATATTGGTAATATCATTATTCCCAGACGCAGCTCAAAATTCAAAGTAAAGAACAAGTATATGCGTTGGGTGCGCAAGGTAGATAATAAATATTTTATTCGCAACCTTTAATCCTGTATACGCTTCGTGTGTAAAGAAAAGAAAACGGGGACTTTCTTCGCCGTAAGACCCACCTAAAAACTGTGAAAACAAGGAGTGTTGATTTACTCATAAGTTCTGTTCTTTTTTCTGTGTATAAACAAAATATTTAAATGAGTGATGGCGATTAAAAGGCAACGTAGCTCGGCCAGTTCTTGTTGGTCATAAGCGATTACGCTTCGCCATGTATTCAAAATTTCAGATTTATAACAATACGTGAAATTCCCAAATAGAACTAAACTATAATTGCTTTTTGAAATAATTATAAGCGCGCACACGATAGAACACAATTAAAATAAGTCTAGAAGGATTGATCTCCAATAATCGGTAGTTGGGTTGTAATGGAGATAAATCATGTAGAGAATGTACAGTGCCAGCAGTCACCAGTCACACATTATCCGTTTCATGGATGATCAAGAAGTAATTTTATCTCTGAGAAAAAACACAGAAGGGAAAAAGAGGTCGAGTAGCTTCTAGCCTGCATGTAGTAGAACTCAACAAGAGAAGAAAAAAAAAAGAGAGTGAGTATATTAAACCCGCGACACACATGTACGGTCCGACACTGGTATAGCTGATGTGTTTAGATTTCGTCAAACAGACAAACACTCGTCTGTGAGAAATTCGATTCTATGTTCATGAACCGTTTTGCTCTCTCACGTGACAGGCGAAGGCGCATCTTATAATGATAGTGCTGCATGAGCCGGAACCTCCCTGTCGTTTCAAATTTCCCTTCATCTTTTTAACACTATTAGACTTGTACGGCAATTTCACCAGTTTACAAGAGGGAGGGAGGGAGGGAGGCCAGCAAGAGGAAGAGCGCAGAAAGGAAGTTGTAGACTGGTAACATCTGTTCCCTACAGTCGCTCTTCATTTCTACACTGCAAAATGACCAACTGAAGAACTTCCGGGCACCCCGAAACAAAATTTCTCCGGACGTGTTCCGATGTGATGTGACTCCTAATTTGTCAACATATGATTTGATCACAAATTCGTGTTGAGGATTCCCTGTAGACCAAATTTTGTCGTTAAACTTAAATTTTTATTCTATTGACACTCAGAAATCTATTGCTGTATACTGCACAATGCTCACGTTTGATATTTTTTGAACCGCTGGGGGAAAAAAAAGGTCAGTCGATGGGATATAACATTTGAAGAGTATAGGCCTATACTTAGTTCGATTATAATCCTCCGCTTTCAAAACCATGGCGTAATTGTGGAAATTTTCATAGCAAACCATAGTAGTACCGGTAGACCATTTAAAAAATGTGAATTTATTGATTACCAGATCGGACTAAATGAAAGGGTAATAAGAGGACAAGACCGACATGTAAAACGGAGGGTTACTCGTCTAAGGTTTACAACTGAAACAGCAAAAGCGTTGAGCCCAAATGTTAAGCAGTTGGGGGTCTTCAAATATAGTGGGCTATTTCGAGCGTAAAAACGTATGTACACGTCCAATTTAGGTTGCTATTTTGTGAGCGCTAACATGTTGGCTTGTCAATTTCATTTCAGGAGGATTTCGTCACTAAACGTTACGTGCTGATGAACTCTAACCGCCCTCCGGCAGCCAGCATCCTCCGCGACATAAGTATCAATGACATGGCTGATGTCATGCTGTATGACGTATACCAAATGGTCTTATACTTCTCACACTATGATTTAGAAGGACACGGACACTGGCTTTGAAAAATGTATCACAATGGTATAGTCAGCAAAAATAAGAAAATAAAAAAAATTACGAATTTTGTATGTTGCTAAATGTAAATAATTATATAGTGCTAGTACCGAATACTTAAACAATGGCATGACCATACTGAGAAAAACCCAGACTGAGCAAGTGGTGCAATTGCGCAATGGGATAGAAGTAACGTTATTGGGCAACAGACGTAGCACGGCAACACAACTTTGATCATAAATGACTCCGAATGATCCCTTTGTTACTTCGTTTTCATTTTCATCAACGCTATTTTTAGACACTATTTAAAATATTAAAATTTGCATTTTAATATTCACAGAAATTATTAAGTATAAAATATTAAGACGCAGTTTCAAATTCCAATTTGATTCGAATTTTCTAAATAAGAATTAGATTTACACTGGATTTACACTTAAATATAAAAATACGGCTCCAATGCAGATTTCTCCTTGGAAATCTTAACCATAGTAAAGTGTTAGTTAAAACTCAGGAAAATAAACTTTTCAAAATCTTCTTGACCGTTCCCTCTGTTAATACCAGTAAATAAATTAATAAAAGGGTGAGTCACAGTAGGTTCCAATATTACTTGCAGCTATTATTTATCAGTGCAATATCAAATAACGAATAAAAAAACTCGAACGTTGATTGTGTTTCCTCTATACAGTACATTTACCCTTGCCTCTCTCTACGTAAAATGAAATAGACGCAACAGGATAACCTGAAATACATTTCTTAGCCTGAAGTCTATTCTGTATATTTCAAATTTATTTTTCTACCCCTTTTCCTCTCTATTCTTTATATATGATTGCTGTGGATTTTATGTTCCATTGTCCCACAGCAGGGCACATTTGGAGGCACCTCAGAGCAGCTCTTTGTGCTATTGGCCAATGGGGAATGAGGTATGGACCCAATCACTGTGGGAGGTCTACTTCTATCCCGCCTCTCCAGGTGGTCTTCACGAAGACCCACTCCAACCATTACTGTTACGAATACGCATAATAATAGAATAAATAAAAATTTATGGAATACAGCATATGTTATATGTTTACAATATCAAATCCGGATTCAGATGATGGCCACGATCCGATATCTTTTGGTGATTCTCCATTCTACTATTTTTCTCTGAGGCGATTTTTTCTATAGTAATTCGCATATAATTGCAATACGGACGCAAATGACCCGTTTTGTTCTTTCGCCTGAACTGATCACTGCAACTCGGAGTGAATTTTCTTGAAAAAAAAAGCATTACACTGCAGAGCATTTGTGTATTTTCCAATCAGTTGACAAGCTTTGGGAAGAAATGGTGCTCATGCAGAACGACTGTCATAAGTCTCGCAACTCTTCTCACGTATCTCATCATTTAGAGACCAGTGATCGAGAACGTATTCGCAAACTTGTTTTCCCGTTGTTAAATCAAAATTTTCTTTTTGTTTTTTGGTTTAATTTTAACTACCAGGCAGGAATAAGGAACGAGCAATATGCAGTCTTTCGTATCAAAAATATTATTGAAAATTCCCAGGTTCTAATCACTGAATTTTTCATAAATCTATTCGTGAATCTCCGTGTAGCACTTCAAGATCGTTAGTACATGAAGTGTCGCACTCGTTCTGTGGCGCGTAAATTCAAACTCGAGTACGGTAGAACATTCTTAAAATAGAAAGGAAAATTTTCATTTCTCTTTAGCGACTGTGGTAAAATAAAATAAAAATTATCAAAAGAATTACTATATTCTCTTACAAAATTTAAATGTAGAGACAAATTAAATGCGATATTATTTAAACAATAATAACAAGTTCACTTGAATTCTGTTCAATATTTAGAATTCTGGAAAAAAAATTTTACTCATGCAAAAGATAGATATATTTTAAAATCATTTATTCGCTTCTATTCCTTGAGATATTAATCTAAAGATTCCTCCCCAATACAGACAGATAATTCAGCCTGTTTTGATGAACATCTAAAGGACTTTGATTGTTCATATTGCTTAATATCATTACCCGTTTGTAAGATACACGCTCATGCCAGCACTCCAAGTACAATGCACGCACTGTACCCGCTAAAATAAAGAAACTGTGCATCAAGCTGATCATTAATTTACTCTTGAAAGTGTCCTAAGCAGCGTTATATACCAGGTTCACAATGATGTGCATTCATGTCCATGTCACACTTGAAAGAATGTTTGGTTGATGATAGTTATTGCTGTGTTCGTTGTGGCCTGACATCGGGAAACTAAAAAAGAAAAAAAGAAAAAAAAAAATTGGAAATATAGTCAAGTCAGCGGGGGACACGGGGCATAGCAGTAAAAAAAAAAGATGCCATGAAGTCGAAAAGAATTTAAAAAAAAAAGTAAAGGTATAGACCAGCATATAAACTATACAAGGAGCATTCTACATATCCACAGCAAAAGGCAAGAAAGCCCCTGTTTAAAAAAAAAAAAAAAAAAAAAAAAACAAGAAAAAGAAAAAAAGACCTATGCTTCTATACACGTTGTTTCAAATAGCCAAGACGCATTCTTGTCCGGACCCCCACTGTCAACTCTAACCCAAGAAATCTCGACTCCTGCAGTGTTTCTTCCTTCATTTGATTTATAATATTGCATTTAATGTATACATGGTTTTTCTCTTAAGAATATCACATTACTATGCATGCTTCATGATCTTTCTCTATATTATTGGTGAAACGCCATATAGCTTTGTCTCAGCGAATGATGGCTGATCAGAAATATTGTTTCGGGATATTGAAAATTGGAAATTATACAATCGACGCTTGCTGTATAAATGTTGATTCGACTTGCGCCACGATTTTATTGTGAATACATCTTTATTATACGCGCGTTCCAGATATACATACAAGATTAAATGTTCAATATAAACGCATGAAAAAAAAATAGTTTCGTGAATACCCAGCATTTTTTCGCACCTGTTTTTTAGATGAAAATGCTGGTACCAGCAGTTTACTTTCAGGATATTTATATACAAACAGGATATATTATGCTGCGTGCGGCTTCGCGTCTTTTCGGGTATGTAATATAATGACGCTTAACCCGCTTGGAAAAGGTTTCGTGTAGAAAATTAAGCCAAATAAAAAAAAAAAAAAAAAAGCTGATTCTGTATTACATGAAAGTTACGCGTTTATGGGCAGCTATGAATTGCTCCGGAGCACGGGCTGGGCCTCTTTATGTTGACGGTAAAACACAGCTTTGTAGTTGCGCCCCGCTTTTTTAAAGATATTTCCATGAAATTAACTGAATATTTTACAGCTATAAACAACGAAATGCGGAAGAGATTATTCTTTTAATTGTATATTTGCAATCTGACTTTTGTTTGAATTTAACGTTTTACCGAAAACGATCAGATTTTTAATTTTTATAATAAATGTATTCATACGTAACTTAAACATAAAACAAAACGCTACAAGAAGAAATGTGCCATGTAGGCATTAGCAAGGTTATCTTCATCTATATACAATTATACAACTCGAGTGTTAACATTATTACGGTCGGTGTACTACATATGGTGTAGTATTTTCACCTGCTAATTTAGAGAGCCAGTGAATGACCTTACACAACTGGAATGAGTAGGCTACAGCCAAATCAATCTGAATGTTAACATATACAGATCTTACATGCGCATTACAGTTCTCTCTTTATAATGCTAAACAGGGAGATTAATTGTAGCATGTGGAAAGCTGAAAATCTGACACTTTTTTTCGTTTTATTCCTCACTTTGCCGTCGACATAGATGCAGTCATGCAGATTTAACAGAAGAAAGGGGATAGTATAATGCTGTGTCGGGTGTAACTATACAAGTACTAGCTATTAGTTGCGTTATTTCTTCATAAAAAAACAACATGTGGTGAAAGATGATTCTACCGTGATAATGAATGCATCAAAGCAGGTGAGCTCAGCAGTGGACGGGAAAAGGAAAGGAAAATTCTGACCCGAAGCCTTGGGTGCTGCCAGCAACCACGCAGCGTTTGCACGGTAGGAATCACATTGTGTAGTTGTGATCCACAAGTGAGAGACGTACTACAACAGCGATCTGCTGCATGTGGTCCGCTTAAAGCAACAAAAGAGCTGCGGACATAAGCGACGACTGACTCTCTATATAATAGCCTCAGCAACCGCTATGCACAATGCAACCCCATTTTTTTTCTTTTTTCTGTAAATTAAAAAGAATTGCATCAACCTAACTCGGCAGTTTTGCTAAATACGAAGGCACCTTGTTGATGAAAGTTTTAAAAAATTTGACATTTGGTTTTTAAAATAAGGAAACTTGACCAACGGAAAAAAATGGACTAACAGATTGCGTATTTCGTTAGTTCCTGTTTAGTTAGCAGCGAGCGGAGCGAAGAAATGTTTGATGGGTTTTAACGATTCGAGATTCGACTTCCCGTATCATCGTGAAACGTAGTATAATTTCTGTCTATGTAAAAATACCGGGCATTGTGTTAGTTAAAGCGATAAAAAACATAAAAAGGCTTCAAAGAAAGGAAATTCGATGAAACGCGGCAATCAAATAGCGACCGCATATGGACGAAAGAGAAATTTACGCGATCAATCTGACAAAGCCTACAAACAGGAGGGATTGAAACAACAACAGAGGGGCGAACAAAAAGCCAAGAAACAATGCCCATTGGACAACTGACAATGCGAGGAGGTGCCAAGTGCGGGTGCCAAAGCTGGCTCCCACCAGTTTGATCGTTCAAGTGGGCGGGGCCGACCGGAGGCGATTGGCAGCGAACAAGAGCTGGCAATGGCCGAGGGTGGAGGAGCGACCAATAGGAAAGGTCTGAGTCGTGAAGTGGGTCCGATCCAGCGAATGGCAAGGTAAAAGAGGGTTGGATATAGAAGGCTAGCCGGCAGGCTAGTAGAGTAGTAGAAGGCAGGATAGAGTGGAATAGAGAGAAGGCCAAAGAAGAAGTTTGCTGGAGAGGTGCCCAGCAGCGCTGGTTGAAAGACAGACTAGACCAACAAGAGGGTGAGTCCTGCTGAGAAAGGCATTATTCGAGTGTTGGGTGTCCTAGCGCGAGCATGACTGCTGCCCTGAGCGCCTCTGTGATGGATCACGGTTTCCACAAGCGGAACCAAAGCTTCTTGGTCGGACATCATCACCATCACCCCGTTGTTCACCATCCGCACCACCACCACCACCACCAGAACTTTAACGGCGTGACCAGTTTCAACTTCAGTTCAGTGCCCGTTCATTCGCAATTGAGCAGCAGTGCCGGTGCTGATCAATCCAACAACAGCAACAGCAACAATAACAACAATAACAACAGCAACAACAGCGGAGTGTTGTCGTCGTCGTCAGTGACGTCCGCAGACACTTCGACGTCGACCAGCACTTTGACGAGCTCATCGGCTGCGTCTTCTTCCGTGTCGTCGGCCAGTTCGTCCAATTCCTCGGCCATGCTGAACCCCTTCGCAATGGACGGCGGCCACATGGGCCTCAAGCTGGCCCAGTCCGGCTCGCACACGCACACGACCATGTCGGCCGGCGACCAGGGCCAGCACTTTGCCCAGTCGGCCTATCCGGTCTCTCACCATCCGCACGGGCCGCCGCACGTCGGCTCCTACGCCGCCCGCGATTTCCTCCTGCGACGCGACGCCATGTCGACGCTGGACGCCCACTCGGGCCAGCACCACCACTCGCACATGTTCCCGGGTCCTTCGGCGGCGGCGGCTCTGGCGGCCGAGCACGCGGCAGCAGCGGCGGCCGCTGCCGGCAACGTCTCCCACCACGCCGGCCCCCACCACGTCCTGTTCCCGGGCCTAGTGGCCGGCGACCACCACCATCACCACCACCACCACCAGGCCGTCCAGCAGGCCATGAACCACCAGCAGATGCGGCTGCCCATGGAAATGTACTCGCGCGAGCAGTTCCACAGCGTGTCGGGCATGACGGCGGCGGCGGCGGCGGCCAACCAGTTCCACACGGCCATCAGCAACCCGATGGCGTCGATGACGCCCATGGCCCACCACCACGCGGCCCACCACGCTCACCAGGCGGCCCAGGCGGCGGCCCAGGCGGCGGCCCACGCTCACGCCGGCTCGGGTGCCTTCTTCCGCTACATGCGGCCGCCGATCAAGCAGGAGCTGTCGTGCATGTGGATCGACGCCGAGCAGCCCAGCCCCAAGAAGACGTGCAACAAGTTGTTCAATTCGATGCACGAAATCGTGACGCACATCACAGTGGAACATGTCGGCGGGCCCGAGTGCACCAATCACGCCTGCTTCTGGCAGGGCTGCTGCCGCAACGGCCGCCCCTTCAAAGCCAAGTACAAACTAGTGAATCACATTCGAGTCCACACGGGCGAGAAACCCTTTCCGTGCCCCTTTCCCGGATGCGGCAAAGTGTTCGCCAGGAGCGAAAACCTCAAAATCCACAAACGGACGCACACAGGTAAAAGATCCAAGCATCCAAGATCGAGAGGAGAAACAAATAACAAACCTTGTTTCACCTGACATTGCTGTACTTACACACTCTCTTTCCTTATTTCTTCGCTTATTTCTTCGCTTATTTCTTCGCTTTTCTTGCTGGCTTGGCTTGGCTTGAGAATGTCATGTGTAGGCCCGCAGCAGCGAGGTTCCCTTTGGCTCGACTATCTAGGACGGTGGGGTCGGGGATAGAAATTCTTGAGTGTCCGACAGATCCCCCCCCCCCTCTCCCTTTCACTCTTTTTGATTTTCTTTTGGTTTGCTGTCAATCTCGAGAAAAACAAGACGGACACTTTGTTTGATTTTGGATTAGGCATCCGCATTCATCTGACAACGGTTTAATGAGTTGTGCAACTTGCCATTGTTTGATTGACGTGGCACTTTTGTGACCAAGACCAAAACTGGACTTTGGCGTTCAAATGGAATTCTTGACCGTTTTGAATCGAACCCTACATCCCCCCCCCCCCATTTCCGCGGAGCTAAAGAAGTAGGATTTACGGTCTAAATACTAAGCCCAACCGAAACTAAAAAGAAATTCTATTTTTTGCAGCTGAAATATACCGTCGGGATTATTTAGTAGTAGACAAAAATTGCAAAGACAATCGAATTTGAGATGAGAAATTTCGGTTGCACGGAAAACTTGGGGGGATCTCTCTCTGTTGAATTCGTTGCCAAGCAAAAGCAGATCATTAGTTGCCTAACGAATGCATAGGGAAACCTAAAGTTTAGAGGGGGGCTAGAAAATTAAAGAAAAAAAAAAACAAGAAACCCTTTTGTTTCACATGATCCCAAAAAAAGAAAAGAAAAAGGAAAAATGGATGCCATTCAGAGAGACCTGAATCTTTCTCCTCCTCTTGGGAAGTCTAACTTTGTCTTTGGCAGGTAAATCTTGGTATGCGCTACGCAATTACGGCACTCAATTGATTCCCCCATGTACGCGGATTTAGAAAACGTTGGCCGCATGCTTCTCGCTGTATAGATTGTTGACCTTGCATACGACTTGATGACTATTGGAGTGTAGAACGACATCTAAAAGTGTCCCATTTATTCTTCTTCTCCCATTCCATCAACTCCGATTTCCGTCGAGTGAAACAGACCTCTGCTGGAAATAAATATAGGTGCCACCTATACTATGGGGGAGATCCTCCTAATGTCAAAAATCGAATTCACATAAAACACAAGAAGAGATAGATATTCTTTCACTTGTTCACCCATTGTATAGTGTTTCGGACATTTTCCTCGTACCTGTTAAATGATTTTTCAACTGTATACTCGTTAGTCGTTAGGTTCAGCTTAGTCAAAGAGCTGCGTGGGCTGTATACAATAAAAAAAAGAAAGAAAGAAAGAAAAAGGAATAGCATCCATCATTATCCAAAAAGAAAAAAAAGGGGTCTTGTGCTGTGCCACTTCGTAGCAGCAACGTTTTGTGCATATAGCAAAAAAAAAAGCTCTTAATTGATTTTCTCTGAATTTCAGTCAAGTTCATTTCTTTTTAAAGGGGCCTAATAATAGCAGGCCTAAGGAAAAATTCGCGCATCTAATAAACGTTCGATCTTATAAATTGGCTGCGAGTTTGTGACACTGCGCAGACTGTGAAAATCGAGAATCTTTGTTTTCATGTTTTCACCCCGTTGTTTTAGAGTTAACGTTCTCTGTGTCGTAATCCTGGGTAAATGAGGTTAGGCTTGTGTCGAAGCCGAGATCTTTCGTGTCTGTCAAGCACGACGAGCCAAATATTTTGACTTTGGCACGTGGCGGTTAAAGAGTCGGCGTAAATATTGTTTTTAGATGTATCCCGGCCCTCCTATACTACTGGAGTGTGTACATGTGTACGTAAATGTGTGTGTATTCTGTGCTGGGCTGCTTTCTTCGGCGAGTCTTTTCTTTATATAACGAGATGACAAGAGGTGAGACAGCAGCTGGATCGCCTTGCTTCACATGTCCTTGTTCGTGGCGTATAAACACAACTGGCGGGATCTTGTTTACCCAGCGGAGAACAGCCAGAAATATTGCTGGATACGATGCATTCAAAAGTACATAGCTGCGTAGCTGCTACATACTGCAGCTGAAATCTACTGCGAGGATACAAAGTTCAACATTTGGCGTGCTCCATCACGACCATCAGCGGTTGACAGAAAGGATATTGTAACTAGAATGGGGAAAAGAGGCCAACACTTGGCTATTCTTTTTTGTTTTTCTTTTTCGTTTAGCTTGACATGCAACGAAATAATTGGATACCTCTTTTTTCGTTGTTGTTGAGAAGTTATGACAAATCAGGTGGCGAGAAGTCGTTATTCTGAAACAAAACACCTCCCCCCCTCCCTCCCTCAAACATCCAAGTTACAAATGTATAATATCTATCTGTATATCTGTTGGGGTTGGATTGCTTGTCTTATCGCTTCTTGTAGCTTTTCCCATCATTGGAACCGTTTCGGATGCAGAACACGCAACCCAAAGTGAAGTTGCCTAGCCAAAACAAGAGAGGCGCTTGTTGTTCAATGTTCATATACGTGTCTTGGGCTCTTGGCGTCGGCATGAGAAAACTCTTTTGGGTGTAGGCTCTGCTACCCATCAAAAGGTTGGGGGGGGGGGTGGATTGTCGTATTAAACCATAGGGAAGGAGGGGGAATCGATCGAACGGCGAATGGGAATCTACTTGCCGTGCCCGTTGGTCCACCAAATAGAAGAAACGACTTTTAATAGGCATCCTGTCATTCTCAGCTGCCAAACTAACGTGCCTCTCTCCCCACTTTATATTTCTCCCTTTGATCCAACCTTATTCTGTCATCAGCTCTTACGGCTCAAATAGAGTTACTGAATTATATTCTTCTTAAAAAGAAAAGAAAAAAAACAAAAACAAAAAACTAATCATTTGATTTGATTTGATTTGATGTTGTGTTTTAATAGGCGAGAAGCCGTTCAAATGCGAATTCGACGGCTGCGACCGGCGGTTCGCCAACAGCTCCGACCGGAAGAAGCACTCGCACGTGCACACGTCGGATAAGCCGTACAACTGCAAAGTGCGCGGCTGCGACAAGTCGTACACGCACCCGTCGTCGCTGCGCAAGCACATGAAGGTGCACGGCAAGAGCACGCCGCCCAACGGGTCCAGCTACGACTCGGACAATCCGGACAACGACAGCGACAGCGACTCGTCGCCTTCCAGCTCGCCTTCGCCGACGCCCACCCCGTCGTCGACCGGCTCCCACGTCCAGGGACACACCGGCCTCGGCCACTCGGGCAACAACAGTCTGCTGGGCTCGTTGCCCATCAACCACTCGACCAACTTGTCCGAGTGGTACATTTGCCAAAGTGCGGCCGGCATGCCTACCCCGCCGTCCACCGAGCACTCGCCCATCGGACCAGTGACCCACTTACACCACCCAGCACCTTCAACAGTGGCTTACTGACCGCTCAAACAACAACCCATCAAGTCACTTAGCGCTCGCTCAACATTCTCTCCGTCTTGAAAAATCGATTGTCCAATCAGGCCTTGACACACACACACGCACACACTCCCGCCTCTCTTTTTTTGTTTTTTTGAATTTCGATCCGGGTGCTCTACTACAGAAATATGATTCGATTCTTTTGACGTGGGCCCTTATCTCTTTGACTCTAGACGAAACCTGTCAACATCTGCAACGATTATTTAAAGACAAACACACGAAAATGTATCATCAGTTTGATGCCGCAAGTTGATTAGAGCCGCCGCAACCACCAATCACCACCACCACCACCTTCACCCCCATTCAATCCTCAAAAGGCTGCACTTGATTCAGTTCTTTAATTCTCTCACTTATTACCTTCAGACTCCCAACTTGTGGCTTTTCATCTTTTTTTTTCTTTCTTTTCAGAAGAACATTTTGTTTTCTCCCTTTGATACGTGACTACTTATTATTGTTTCATTCGATTCAGTATCCGCAATTTTTTTAGATTTTTTTAATTTGATTTTTGATTTTTACGAAATATCGATTGATCCGTCTGTACAGCCGTGCCCATATGCAAACGCCTGTGTGTAAATTTTTGAAAAAGTCTGTGTATACTACCTGCTATCGCTAGTTCGTTGAGTGTTTATGTCCGAAAAAAAAACTTGCAGATCTACTCTTACAAGAAAGTATTACAGTTGTTCTATTAAAAAAAATGTTCCGTTTGACTCGGTTTTGTTGTTGTTGTTTTTCTTATTTTCGTACGGAATGCGTGGAATGTTGTGCCTTTACAGCGCTTTACAGAGCGACGAGACAGACGAAATGAATTTTGATCAGCTGGTTAAACGCGACAGCTACACTTAGTGGCTACAAGCCACAATCAGCGCGCCTAGATCGGATGGAAGGATCGTAAACATTTGGTTTGTTTTAAAAAACATCAGATTTTTTATTTTCTCCGAAAGAGGGTCGGTTATGTCATGGCCAGGAAACAAATACCTTTTGATGCTATCGTAAGTGAAATACAAAACTGTCACAGCACGCGACGGCCGTCTCCTCCATGTCATACTGTAAGTTTATTGTATACATTCACAGGCGCCGTGTGTGCTGTGGAGAGAATTCCAGTTACTGCGGATGTATATACGCCGTGCGTGGAAGAAGAAGAAGAAGAAGAAGGCTAAGGAATAAGGATGAGCTGGAAGTCAGTGCGTCGTCATATAGAGTCGACGAGTGTGTTTACCTGTGGTCAGCAGCAGCGCAAGATGCGAGAGAACCACCCAATCTGATCCTGACGATGAGCTGTGGAATGCGCCGCAAGAATGTGAACTATTCATTTCTGGTAGATATCTCTTCCGAGTTCCGACTCAAAGGATACTTTAACACACTGCTGCAGCCTTGTGTAGAGGCTGTAGATCGCTCGAGATACAGTCGCCCATCATCTATTTACGGACTCGTGTTTATTTTTCACGTCCCTTACAGGTCATTTGTCTTATCAGACAATTTCAATCATCTTCAAGACCCGCACAACATCTAAACTGTAAATAGTTTCTCGACGAGTTAGCCGAGGCGTATCTTGTCTCCAGTTTGTCTCTTTCGCCGTTTGCTGCGTTGCTTATCGCCACGAAAATATGACGCTAGTCTGGGAGACTTGCAATCATTCACACCGAACGTAGTAAGTTACGTCAGTCTATCTAATTCCGTAAAAAAAAAAAGAAAAAATGTCTTATTATTCGTATTTCTTGAAAGATCTTTGATTGTCTCGCAATCAAAAGAGGAAAGTTGATTTGTACGGATTCCAAAGTTGAGATTCATCAGACTCGGTTCACGATAAAAGTTGCCAGTTGTCAGCATTGATACGACCTCGACATTCATCATAATCATTTGGTATATTTCTCAAAGGTTGATGCATATGGTAGGAGGCCTAATAATTCTTTTGAGAGATGTCTTTCGGGGGGTGGGGGGGGGGGGGAGAAAATTGAAAAGAAAAACAGCTAAACCGTAAACCGCTGCTGTGATAACACGGGCCCAACAGCACATATCAGCAGGGCCGACTTGAAAAATGTTTCGTCCTTTTTAGAGATGCATCCAGATTTCTAGCGGGTCGGCAGGAATCTCAGGAATGCCGGTTGAGTGTGGAGCGCGCGCTCGCACGCTCCTTTTTTTCTTTTTTTCTTTTTTTCTTTTTTTTTCCTCATAGATTATGCATCATCAATGGTCAGAAAAACTCCCATTTCTTCTTTTAAAAGCGCTTTTTGGTTATACACGTCAAAAAAGATTCATCGACGATTCCAAGTAGATACACGTATATACCTTTCGAGAACAAGGCCTAAGCGGGAAAAATGTTCGTATGTAGCAAATAATTGTTTGATTAGCTACACTGCGTATAACAAATTCTTCATTTTTTTTTTTAAATCTTATAAGACGATTTCTTTCATTCGTAACAAATATTTTAAATCGAAATAGTCGCCGGTATAGTCCGTGTTGGCTAATTTAGTGCAATGACTTCATAAAAGTATGTCAAAATGGATAAAATGGCATGGGCAATAGCATCCAAATGATACTGTAGCCCTGTGGTGAGTGGCACTGGGAAGATTTTCCGGTTCTTAGTCTACGTCAATGGTCTGAACTGAAATGTGTGTACTTATTTCGTTTATATAGTTGGGCTTAGGTATATACACGGGATTTAGACTGTTGGTTTAGGTACACGTTACTACAAGCAGCGGGATGCGCCATAAGACGAAACTTTTGAGTAAACGATTGCCTTATTTATGTATAAACAACTCAGAAGTGGCTTCCTCTTCTGAAAATTTTCTTGAAAAACTCTAATAAAAAGAAGTCGACAACATTTTTAATTTTTAAAATGGCAACTATCTGTTTATTACGGGAAAATGAATCTACTCCTTGTGCAATATATATTAATATTCGTTCCGTTAAATTTTTTAAAAAATTATTCCAATTAGACTATGCCAAGACGGAATAGCTACTCACGCCCACTGCATCACAGACTAAAAGAAAAATTTCTAAAGGCTTTGACAAGAAGTCAATGGGAACGTTTTCATTTATTCAAATCTTGCGTGCAATTCAACAACAAACTCATTATATATTCCTTCATTAATTATACTCAGACTGTCAAACTTTCTTCTAGTACCACAAATCCCAAAACTGAGGATTCTAATAGCGGGAAACAGAAAAAAGAAAAATAAGAGAATAGGATACAGAGAAGAATAAAGAAAAGAAAGAAAGAAAAAAAAAAGAAAGGTAGAAAAGGAAAAGAAAAAAAAATAATAATAATAAAGAAAGCGATCGGCGATCTTGTAGATCTTATCTTGTGGCCAAGATAGTGCGACTGCGGATCACCCGTCATGTTACTGACACATTTGACCTGTTTCTCTTTTTCTAGAGGTTTTCCTTCTTAACCCACCCCACAGCAGCAGCACATTCTTCTACCTATTTCTTCTACTACTATATACCCCTTTCAAACCTAAGACGTACGGCAATAAAATATACTTTTATTGTTTCTCTTCATTCACTTCAACGTTTGACCTTCGACTCCATTATATTGTGTGTCATTACGCAAAAACAAAACCTAAATAAGAAAAGGTGAAACATTCAGGGCCTGTTCTCACCGGAGAAAAGTACATGGTCCCTATAAATGTGCTTTCAAATACAAACTAAAATCAAAATTAAAAATCATCTTTTTCATTTGTAAAATGAGTTTGAATTTCTAAAAGAAAAAAAAAACAGTTATTTTTGTAGCTTTGAAGGTTCGGAACAATCTTCGATAAAAAAATATAAAAATTATGATGGTCTATTACACTTCCATATTGCTCGATGATTCCCATATTGAAAAAAAAAAAAAAGTGTTCCCAAGAATAAGAGCTATATACGAAGAACAGAAAGGGGAATTTCGGAGTCATGCACTTCTGCTTACAAGTCACAAGTGGAACTAACTGATTTACAGATATAGTCTTTGTTTACGAACTCTTCCACAGCAGGCGATTGTCCTTTTTTCTCCAACCTTTTTCTCCCCTTCGTTCCTTTTTTCTGCCTTCCATTCTTTTCTTTTTCTTTTTTTTGTTTCCCCTGGAAGATGTAGACTTCATCAACCTCACACAGACCCAGGTCATCGCTTCTTCCGCGCAGTAAAACATTGTTGCCCTTCCATATAAAACTTGACTGGAATGTCTCCCTTTTCTTTCAAATTTGGTATGTACCACCATCAGTCACATGTATACATCTACAAGTCTTTTTTGCTATTTGATGCCTCCAAAGTCATTTTCTGTGTGCCAGCTCTTGCTCTTCCACATACATCAGCAGCAATATAAGACTATATGCTTGGCTAAGGTGGCAAGAACAATCCTGGAACAATCACAGAGCTTTGCTCTACGTTTCCTCTAATGTCCTTTGAACCGGTAGGCCTACTCTCTGTGTTATGGCATTTACCATTTAGACATTTTCACAGGTTTTCTCATTTTGACTTTCTCTCATTTTGATTTTAATAGTTTCGAGAGTAGCCTATGACATTGGTTGCAAGAGGTCAAACGGAGAAAAAGAAATTTTGAATTCTAAAAAGCTGAACTATCAATTAAGCGCTTGTTAGTGAGAGCTAGCTCTGCTTATTTCCATTGAGGGCAGAAAAAAAAATCTAACTGGATGACGGTTATAATGGGGATCGTCTATCTCGATGACAGGGAAGGAATGCAGTCTGGATTCGGAGCTAGCAGAGCAGTCCGATGATTTTCATATTCCAGAACTTGCCATCTGGGCAAGTTTGGAAATAAGCCGAGAGTCGAGGGTAAAAAAGGCCAAAGAGAATCAGACGAGATAGGGGGAAAATAACAAAATAGTGATCGCGCTGCGTCATGAACAGATCATTAAATGTTTCTTAATTCAAGAAATCTTTCACGAGAAAGAGAAATTGATAACAATGACGCTTTCATTATTTTAAACATTTCCAGAGACTACAGACATTCTCTACGTCTTCGCTATACACAGCTGACTTGCTCGGGGACGACCAAGAGTCTTTTTTGAAATCATCTTTTTCCCTGCCTTTGTGGAAAAGGTCAGAAATAAAATAAATGGGCCTATTCCCAATACAATATCTGAATGGTTATAATAAATGATTAGATCTTGACTTTATTTCCAACGATTTCCAACTCGTCCAGCTAGTTGAAGAGATATATTATTTTGAAACTGGGGCTTTAGTAAAAAATTTGGTAGCCGTTATTTTTGAATGTTCTAAAACATAGGGTAATAGAAGTTGATTTATATGCAATGCTTTTACAAAACCTATACTGGCACATTTCTAATTCAAAGTTCAAACAGCAATTATAGAAGTAAATGCTGCGCGACTCTGCATTAGCAACCGAATTTCTGGTATTCTTCTTTCTATCATTCACGTCAGCTCTTCGGGTTTCCCACGTTTCTATTAGCGAGTTGATATAATGAAACCCTATCAGCGAAATGTTTTTATTCACAACAAATCGAAGAGGCGTGTCGTGTGAAGAGATTTCCCAACGTCCGACAATATTTGGCTCTGTCGGATTGTGGATGAAGCGAGTCGGGAGGCGAGGGCTATAGTGAAACTGGGCGAGAGCTAGGGGCCGTGCATGTCGCTAACAGTGTTGATCTAAAAAGTCAGTCGCCCGGTTGATGTATTGAAATCGTGAGAAGGTTTCCACGCTCTCCGACGTCGACTGTGTGCCACTGAATGAGAAGGGGGCGTGACGGGGAAGGCGTGGCGCACAACAACCAGCCGGCGAAGACAAGTTCTGTTCTGTTATTCATTGAAATCTACTGCCGGGACGTGGACCAAACGTTTTTTTTATCTATCGCGCGTCTCCTATTTCGTCCATCCTTTTAAATAGACATCACAAGCAATTCTGACTCCACTCGAGTCTCAGTCGGAGAGGGTTCCCCCGAACCCGCTCTCTTTTTCGCCCTTGTCTTCTTGTCCCTTATCCAGCGCACCCCTGCCCCAACTGCACCCCCACCCCAAAATGCTGCTTTTTCCCTATTGAAAAGCCCCGTCCTTTTACAGACATTCACTACGTGTGCTCACTGTGCTCTCTCTCTCTCTCTCTCTCTCTCTGTGTGTGTGTTGTGTGTGTGTGTGTGTGTGTGTGTGTGTGTGTATGGAGGAACGTGTATGGGTCTCCATTGAATAGTCTTATCAACCGGTTCGGCGTCTGCTTGTGACAACCCCTCACTGAGAAACTAAGGCAACCGTTCCGCCTATATAGACCATCGATGGATGCTAGTAGAGTCTACTCTCTATATGTGCTACGGTATATATATATGCAGCAGTCTATATGTTTGACTCAATACCGACCGTCATAATAAGACCATAATTATTCGTCCAACATTTTCCGCAGCCTGTTTCTTTCGTTTCTTTATGATGTCGCTTTTATCGTTGAATGTCAAAGTTGTTGTCAAAGGAATTTATCGATCGAATACATCCAAGTTGATACTGACTATAAAAGCTGTTGACTTGGCCGCCAATATATTTAGATGGCCAGTTGTACTATTTTCTTTTGTTTTGTTTTTTATTTCAAAGCCTTGTAACAGTAATCGAAATGCGTCGAAATGTATCGAATTAAAATAATTCACACGTTGGCTGGTTTTGGTGGATTTGTTCTAGGGAACCAGCCGATATTCATCACGCACGGAAAACATTGCAATAATGCCGTTGCTGCAGAGTCTTTTGTAATTTTGATTTTTAATTGAAGAGTCTATTGAAAAGAATTTTTTTATTTGACATATTTTTCGCTCTCATTCCTCGTTACAGTAAATGCTCCGTGCTGTCCTTAAGAAATAAATTTTTATTTCCATTGGTCTCCATCAAGATCCATCTAAATCAGAGATTGCGACGCACGGATGCTAGCCGATGGCTGCTCCAAACTTCTGTATTACATTCTGATGCGTATTACCTGAACTGATCACGCGCTTATTGACGATGTGAAAATCCCGAGTAATAGTCTGCGTGAGAAAAGTTGTTTTTCCTTTTAACCACAGAATTCTTCTTAACTTCCTATCGAACTGCAATCATCTGCAATCTTGTCATCGATCTGTTCAAAGTTTACGGTTCCGTGTTCCAACCTGTGTTTGACATGATGCGCTATGTGTAATACTGTATGATAACCAACCAAATAAAGAGTGCCAGGTTGAATACAGAAGTATTGTTCTAAATAAAACAACAACATCAAAAGAAATCTTTGGCTTTCGTTATTCTTTCAGAAAATTGAACAAAGAGCGTGGCTGAAGTCTAGGCGATACAAAAGAAGACACCGCTAATGGTTTTTTCTTTTCTTTTTGTTGTATATAGGAGGTGGGCTGTGGAGGATTTTTCTTCTTCCATGGGATTAGTCTGCTGGCAGCAAACGAACTAGGCATTTGGACATCAAATTGATGGTTTCGGAATATTCCGGCAGAAAGGATATGTCGAAAAAAACCTACTTGCTCTACCGCACTTTCAGAAGAGATATTTTTTAGTCTATAACGGAGATTTTAATCATTAAAAATCAATATCTTCCCTCTGTTTCTCGTGTTTTGTAAAAAAAAAAAAAAAAAAATAACATAAAAAAATTATCTTTTAGGATAATTTGGGAGGAAAGCTCAAATTTAAATTTAAACCCTTTAGATAAAAAAAAAACAAAAAAACAGAAATCGAGAAATTTATTTTTTGTTTGAAAAATATGTAAAGCAATCAGGTTAGGCAATAAATCCATAAAATGTGTATACATATCCGAAATAGATACTATGGGCATGGGGGATTCCACGGAGGGTGCCATTTTGTGCTGTGGCCCTCCTGCCCGCGTTTCCATCGCGTTCACGGCGGGGGTTTCAGCATGCACAAGAAAAATAAAAACCCCAGCCAGACTTTTATCATAGTTCTTTTTTTGGGATTTCTCCAAGATCGCGACTTTATAACCATGCGATGATTTTCTAAATCTCCCCAGTCTCTTCTCACGTCTTCCCTTCCTCCTCCTCCTCTTCCCCTACCGTTTTTCTCCCATCTTGGAGTCTCTTTTTTTATTTTTTTACTATCGACCCTACGGCACACCGGGGCACCCCGTTCGAAACCTTTTGTATTTCCCGCCGATGAATCATTTTAAAGTCCGGCTTCTTTCTCCCGACAAGTTCTCTCAGATAGAGGAAGAGCAGTAGGCCTTCTTAGACTTTCGATTAATCCGATGGAAATGAATGTGTTCACTCAACTCAGCATCTTCCCAACCAACCACGCAACATCAGCAGCCATCATTCTTTTCTCTTTTCTTTTTTCTTTTTTCTTTTCCACTGCTGCTTTTTTCCACCCTTTGGGTTGATTTCAAGGAGCAGGTAGAATCTCAGTGATGGCAGGTACTCAACTAACTTAATTACAGAAATACCATTCCTTCCTATTCCGCGCTCAGAATCTTTATAGTTATTTAAGCTGCCGCCGCAGTGGCATTTAGCAGCCACGAGCTACCGGCCAGCCTTTTCCCTCCTTCGGCCAGTTTTCTTCAATTTCTCATCATAGTATATTTTTCTACATATAAATCTAATATCATTTAACCATTGGAGGCAAAGCGTCTTTCCCTTGCCATTATTTTCTGCGTATAGTTTTGTATTGGTTTTGATTTGATTGTTTGATTCGAGAAATTCACAATTGAACTTTTTGTCGTCGAAAGAGAAGAGCTAGGATTGTTTGTTGGGGCTGTTGCCGGAATGCTGTTGTTTTTCTCAACGAGCTTTCACCGAAATTTGAATGAAACGACCAGTATATGTATACACTGGAGGCCTGCGTTATAATTCCTACTTTGGGGGAAACCCCCCGCGACGAGTCTATTCCAGAAGCCAACGGGGGATCTTCCACGGCGGAGGAGAGACAGGCCCAGATAATCTGACTCTATCCTTATTCAATCCGTACATAACTTTGCCAAAGTTTATTTGAAAGGAGCATCGTGAGAATCTGAGCAGAGGTAAAATACCTTCTCCTTCTCCAACGCTGCTGCTGGCTGCTGCTGCTGCTGTGGATATAAAATTAAAAAGAAAGGAGGAAGGCAGCAGCAGCGGGCAGCAGTTCAGCCATATTAAGTCTTGTCAAAAAAGATCCTTCCCGATGAATTTTTGGCTCTATAGCCTATAGAGAGAGGGGCTCCATAACGCCAGCAACACCGCTTTGGTCAAGGAACACCTGTGCAGCTCTCAACTGTGGCGATAGCTCCGCTTCCAATTAACTACCTACATTCGTCCCTTTTTTTTCCTAGCGTTTCACCAGCAGACCAATAGAAGCTCATTTTTTTTTCTCCAACAATTGCGTCTTCCACTTATATTCCTGACCATTTGTTACAGGGGCAATCGTAGAGGTAAGGAAAGAAGAAGAACAAAAAAAACAAAAACAAAAAAACATCAGGTTGGTTCAATTTTTCCATTTTCCTTCCCATTCCCACGGCTTGCGGTTAACCAATGGGCCACAGTTTCTGAACAATTTGAGATATGGTTCTATATATTTCTTGTAGACACGTCTGTGAAACTTTTCGTTGCACTCGTTCTACTATAGAACTACTACACTAAGAGATATGATTAAAATGAGTGAGAAGAATTTAATCATTGGTCAACTTTTTGGGGTTTGGATTCTATTAAAGGCTTTTCTTTGTAGTAACATAGTTTCCCCAAATTTAAAATTAACTGTACCAATGTAACAAGACACAGACTTGAATTAATAATAAACGACGCGTTTTGCAATTGGAAAAAGTCAAATCGAGGCTGTTAACTCAAGTGGAGTCGCAGTCGCACGTTATAGAGAAATGCGTTAGACATGTTAAACAGCATCATGAAAGACAGTCCCATTTGAGAGGAAAGAAATTCAGGTTATTCTGTGCTCTGCTGTCTCCCATCAAGTTTCTGAAAATGTTTGGAACGTACGGAATGTCCTTTTTCTCAGTATGACTTCTTCCTCTTGGCATTCCTTCATTGGTTGCGTACGTTATCCATCAATGGGAGATGAACCGACCATTACATTTATGAGGTCAAAGACTATGCGGTTAAACGGCTTTTCTCCGATTTTCTCCAACATCATTCATGCTGGCATTACGACGGGACATCTGAATCAGAAACTTAATTTAGAGCGCTATTTCACGGAAAAGCTATCAATAAAATTATGTCTGATGGCATATTTTCGTTTTCAATTATGCCGTCGTTGGTTGAGGTGAAGCATTCCTCCTATGGCACACGCATGGAAAAAAAAAACGGTTTTTTGCTCTTCAAGCCCGCTGAAAACTCATTGCGTCAACTTGACTCGTTTTGATCCTTCTGAATCAAGCAAACGCGTTTCAATACACGAAAGTTATAAATTTTCCAAATTGTTACATTTTAAGACAATCTCTTGGATGAATGAGATAATTATCGAAGTCAACAGGTAAGTTTGATTTATAATGTCTATTCTTGACCTAAACGATTTTACATACAACCAAACAATATAGTATATACTTATGGTTTTGTTTTCCCCGTTTTCCCATCGCTGAAAAATTTGCCTCATCCTATTTCATGTTAAAACTAGGTATAGCAACCGCTATCAAATTTAGTTGAGTCATGCTTCAACCAACGAAACGTGCGATCCGCGTAACGAACAATAATACCGAACACACTGTGGTTTTCATAATGCGTAGATAGCGTCCGTTTTCTTTCCAGTTCTCAAAAATATCACGACAAATTTACTACCGTACATGAGGTTATGGGAATGGCATTTCTACCTTAACACCAATGCGATGAGGATACTGCCAGAAATCTGAAAGAAGAGTCTATAATAACATTTTGCATACTAATGCTCTCTAGATAACAATAGTTATACAATAGTAAGGAGCATTTTAAAATGGAGCTTAAAACAAGCTAGTCTGCTGGTGGAGAATTTCGTTTCGATAAAAATTTCGACCTCAAGAGGAGGTGTGTTGTTTAATGGGAGTCATGGCTGGGAAAAAGGGGAGGGACTAAGTTTGTGGAGAAACAAGAAGGAGAACGGTGGAAAAGGATGGGAAAGATGGGAAAGATGGGAAGGTGATAATTAGCCGCATTGGGCTCACCACAATCAAAATTCACGCTGCAGGGGGTGGTACGAGAGAAATTACATTCTCAAGGTCTAATTACCACTACGGAAGCTTTTCTTCCTACTGTCATGTCACTCCTTTCCATCCTAATTTCCCCTGGCCGACCGCACCACTATTTTTTCGGTATTACTCTCGCATTATATAAACCTATAGTGTATGGCCCTCTTTATCTTTTTCTTTTTATCTATTTTTATATACAGTATACGAAAGTACTTCAATTTTAGAGCTCCTTATTCCAACAACTTATATATATAGTATATAGTATATATCCTGTGGTTCCAATTACAATGGTCCTGCATATGGGAAAGTGTAGTACGTGATGAAGCTTTGGGTTGATAGATTGGTTTCTTTTTAAATTGTCTATTTCTCCTTTGCCACAAGTAAATTTAGTGATAATTCAAATGCTGCAATAACTATCTTGACTGAAGTAAAAATGCGCGAATATACAAACTTCGTACGAATTTCCTTCTCCACCGCATAAAGCAAATTAAATGTATTACTTAAAAAAAATTGAAGTTAATATTTTAGCGTGATTGTATTTGACAGAACAAAACCTGGTGCGAGAAATTTAAACCTTGACAAAATCTAAATGTGTGTAAGGCAACAGGCGCTCTTCGTGTGTTGAATCAATGCCAAACGGAATGGAAAGAACAAAGTATATAGTAATTATTCTGATCTAATGCGGGATGCGGGTATTTTTATTTTCATTGGCTAACTGCAACTAATTTAAAATATGTTCTGCTGTGAAAGGGCATTGCCAGCTTGCTCATTTATTTCACCTTGTTTCATAATTTATTTAAGATTTGTTAATCTGTTTTTGTACGTGCCTATTCATCACCATGTCAGTTTGGTACATATATTTTCTTTGGAAGTTTGATGTATTATCTTCTTCTCTTTACTTCAATGACAGTGTAAACTAGAAATCTTCTAGAATTCTCAAAGGCGTACTAATATAAGCTAAGGAAGCCGAAAGTATTATCCATTTGACGGTTAGATCAGAGCAAGTATAGTAATCCTGTTTAAATCCAATGTTTGCTCGAAGCAAAGCAGCACTTATACTTTCAGTTCCTTCACTCTTGCACTTGCAGCTTAGAATTCATGACATTTTTACAAATTGCATCCGTAAGACGAGCTTGTAGTGCCGCGGCTACGAGAGCGGCACATAAGGTTTTTTCTTTTTGTTGTTTAATTCAGCACAAGAAAAAGCCGTTTGCCTTGATGGCACTTTGGGGTAAAGAAGAGTGCGACACTGATCAACGTTAGTTATTTGTCGTTTGTGTCGAGAATCTCGAGATGGGTTTTGCCTCTCTCTGATGGTTCATACGGTTCACGTATTCATGGGGCTCCAAGCAAACCACACATTCTTTACCACAAAATTTCCGAGTGTCTTGGTGGCAACGTTGGGAAAAGTTGGGACACAACATAAAGGAATTTCCCGTGTCCTCCATCCCATATAGTATACCGACAAATGCTCCTTTCCTTATACCTCTCGTTTCCCCCCACCCCACCTGACATTACACATTGACAGCCTTCCCGGCTGGCTTGGCTAAGATTAATCACTTCATAAATTTCTGCCATGTAGATGTACGTACGTACGACCGGTACGCTCGTCGTACACAACACATACACAGCACTCCTAAAATTCATCAGTTTTTTTCTTTTTTTCTTTTTCTTTTCCTGTTGAATCTGGAAAGCGATGCCAAGACGAGAGATTGCCACGATTTTATTTTAAATTGAGTTTTTTTCTTTTTCTTTTCCGCTGCCATTTCAAGAGGGGAAATGTTTTTGAAGTGCAGGTACTTTATTCGAATAATCACCTGACCCGGTTGCGTCGTCGTACCGTAGTAAAATGAACGTTAGGCTTTTGACAAAGTTTTTTGGGGAAAAATCGGCCTTTGCTTAAATTAACAAAAAGAGGCCGGACGAACGGAAAATGCGCAAGTCCACGTTCCTCCATACGTTTACCTGGTGAATTAAAATTTTAATTCCTGTCTGCATTTATTTCTTTATCGTACAAACTACCCTTTATCGTAATAGACTTTAAATTCACTGGTAAAAAAAAAAAAAAAAAATCTGTCGACTGATTTTTATCTTGGTAGATGTTTTGTAATGAACTGCGTGGCAAGGAAGGAGGCGCACCATCAGAGGATCGTTTGCCTTCCTCTGATAACGGCAAGCGTTTGTTGCTGATATTATCTCGTTGTCCACCTTTGTTCCATTTCTGAATGTCCTCTCCTTTGTAAAAAAAAAAGGTTGTTAAAAGCTAAAAGGATACCTATAGATTAGCACATGTTTTTATGTCTTACTACCGATAAACAAAACTGAAAAACCTATTTAAAAAAAAATAGAGATTGCGCATTTTGATATCAAGTTCGCATAAAATAATTTTTCTTCGATAAAAAAAATTCTTTGTTTTACTGAATAAAATTTTTTTAGGCTTAATAGCGAAGTCTTCATAAATTGTCGGTAGCAAGGGGTGGAGATGGAGGAGCGGAGGAGGAGGGGTTGATTTGGACAGGAACTCGGATGGTGGAGGAGAGGGCGGTGCAAGTCAGGTGATCAAGCGACGGAACGATGAGTTGACGGCACGCCTATTTCCCTCCGATTTCTAAAAAACTTTACCAACTTTTCATTCAGATTCTTTCTGACGCAGTTTACCTACTTAGATTCGACGTTTCCCTCTTCATTCACTCTTCTCTATTGATATAATATCATTACAAGTGCTGCTGGCTTAGTATACAAGCGAAATACGGATTATATACATATGCGTACCTGTGTGAGTAAGTTGGCCGGATTTCTCATCTTGCTGGCCTTGCAGAAACGCCACTACCAGTGTTTTCTTCTATCGACTTTAGCGCGGAAATTTCAATCATAGTGTGAACATGTATTTTTTTATTTTTTATTTTTTGTCTTTTGCTTTTTGTTTTTTAAGATAACGATCGCCTCTTAAGTGGATTTCGGATGATTGGGTGTCTTGTTCAGCTTTTTAGCCCTCACTCTTTTCTGTCTTCCGTGTGCCAGGTAAGTTTGTCCCAGACAATTTCAACTTTTTGTTTGTGATCTATGTTGTCTTTTTTGTCTTTCTATTCTCTCATTCACCCTTTGATTTCGACTGCAATTTCTCACTGTCTTAGTGTCTTTAGGCCGTTTCTTGACTATGTCAATGTCAACCTTAGACACTGGAACACGGTGTGGGAGGAGTAAATGGAACAAGAGCCTTTTCTTTTTTTCTTCTTTTCGTTATTACTATGCCCTTCTCTGTTCCTTGACATTCAACTTGTTTCCCCCTTTTTCTCTTTTTTTTTGAAGGTAAAAAAGGAAAAAAAAAATTTACCGCTCTTCTTCAGCAGATCTATAACACAATTCCTATTTTATCCATTTTAAGTTGTTTGAAACCCCTTTTGAGAGGTCCAAACTGAAGGACAAGATGCTGGAATTTCAGGTCTATACCTCCCATATAGTCCATATACATATAGCGCACACGGCTTTCATTCAACGAGGACTGATATAGGCCAGCAAGTACATTACTGGGATATCTTTAAAAAAAAAAAAAGGATCACCTCAAAAATAAAACTTTAAAATCGATTTGCTCTACCTGGGGATCATTTTTTTGTCAGTAAAACGAAAAGAAAAAGAAAGAAAAAAAACTAGATTTTTATTTATTAAAAGACTGGGAACCCACGGGGACCACGGTTATCCGGGATATTTTGGAGTTTTTTTTTTAAATACGTAATATATTAAAATATAAACTCAGGCCATATATCGAGTAATTTAACTTGCATAATTTTAATTGATTTCAGTTAGCTATATCCTTTAGTTAAAATATTCTTTTTCCAAATCAAAAATATAAAAAAAAAATATGATGGATTTTTATTTTTGATTAATCCAATCGGATTAACAGAGTTTCGATGGTGCATCAGTCAATGACAGGGGGTGGGAGGAGAAAAGAGGGGGGGGGGAGTTCCTTCTGGAATCCTAAGATCTCTTTAACACAACCACCTTATTTAAACACAACGGTCTCGAGAGCCGTCAAAAAAAGTCTTCGGCCCAGAAGAGAAAGATCCCCAGTGAAACAGGTAGAAAAAAGGTTTGTGTCCATAAGCTGGGGGCTGGAAAAAAAAATGATAGTTGAAGGGAGGATGGAAAAGCAGCAGTAACCAGCTGAAGGCTGTCAGATTAAGTTAACTAACAGTAACATAGTGGGCAACTGGTAATTAATTAATTACAGGTAGAAGCCAGGTGGGTTGGGCACTCTAAGGCCTCCCTGTGTGCTTTTGTGTAATAGCTTTTCTCCAGTCGAAACAAAGAGCTGACAAAGAGCCCACCACTGCAAACATAGAGACCTGTAAAACGCAAATGTGGTTTACCCGCTTTCTATTCAAGATTCGAACGCAAATGCCTTTTCTTGATTTATACTTTTGTTGACTGGCAGCATATGCTATCTTGCAACGTGTTCATTCAGTATTTGTTTGTTTTCGAATGATTTTTAATTATTTATTACGCTAATTGAGCAATCAGTGTGCATTTTTGCATGTAGAACTTTGGAGATAACAATGCTGTATGAATACACGCCGTATTTAACAGTTTTAATAGCGTTGACGGTATCACTTTTAGTATCGGCCATTTTGCTAGACTAATATCTACGGTCTCTTGACAATGAACATTGATAAGCGAAAGTGACAGCAGGTCACTTTAATCAAGCAAAAATGTTTTGTAGTCGTTGATGATCTTTTGGAGATCTATAACGTCTATAACGTACCGTACTTAAATTTCGAATTCTCGACCGTTATTTTCGTTTTTCTTTTTCCCCAATCAAAAATACTTACGGCCCTGTCTTTCTGAGTTTCGTCGCTTCAATTTATTCGTCTTTTAAACGAATAATCACGCGAGGCACGTACACATACACATAGTTCAATAGTTATAATGTGTTTTCACATGAATTTTTCTCTTTGATGCCTAGCTCTCGTGCGCTCTTTTCCGGGCATTTACGGTGAATGGGCCTTTCGGCCGTATCGAATAGATAGCCATCCATCACGAGCCTAGTCCTTGTAATGTCGTATTGTTCAGATCACTTATATCATATAGTTGAGGGGCGCGTGTCGTCTACACTCGTCCTCTATGGGCCAATGAAATAAGAAGGGAATAAAAACAAGAAACCATCCATCATCAAAGGCTTTCCGTATAAACCAAGACGATTTCGACAGGCATATATTCGAACCCGACCGGCTTACTTTATCCCTAAATACGTAAGCAGTCAATCTTCTCTTAAACGTGACTTTAAAAAATAAATAATAAATTGTACAGTATCTATCGCTTGGGAATTTACTCGGGAATTTAGTTGCAGTTATTCGACAGTGATTGTCTGTTAATTCAACCATCAACTTCCCCTATCAACGAGTCACCATAAGTTAACAGATCAAGTGAGGGACTCGGTCGAGCAGTCCGATCTAACATTCATCGGCATTAATGGGTGCTGTATAGTAAAAGGCAGAAAAAAGGGCATTGAAAGACTGAAAGAGAATTCAACTCAACGAAGAGAGCAGAGGGGAATAGAAGATAGACTAAACCATACGTGGATCCGGTGTATACGTATAAGACGTTGCGTGACGTGGCCATTGACTAAACAGAATAACCGACGCTGTCATAATATTTACAGTTGTAATAAAAAGATATCCCATCACAGGGAGAACTGCGTCACCTCTAGAGGACTTGGCGAAAAGATATTGAAAAAACTATGGCCTTCTCCAACCAGTCCCAACCCCCCCCCCAGTCCCCCCAGTCCCCCCACAAAAGGAAATTCATTTTTCTTCCTTTTTTCCGGAGTATTCCGGTATTATACTAGTGAGAGATTAAGGTCGTATGCGAACAAAGGGAAAGAAGAATGATTATAAAATCGAAATAAAATATATATATCTTCTAGTGTTCTGCTGCTGCTGGGGTATGTATAGTATAGAGTGAGTTCGGGAGAAAAAGGGACATTTGTGGAGTTTTTCCGAGGGGTTAGGGGTTTTTGAGTTGTTGACCCCCGCCGAGATTGGTACCGGTACTTGGGTTTTTCTTTGAGGGCAGGTCTGCACAGCCCATAGATCAAGAGCTGCTGTGGCACATCAAGGTGCTCCATACACTGACTCTATTCAACAGTAGATGCAAGACAAGCGCTGCATGGTGTCCTTTCGGGGCAGACAGAGCAGCTCTCTGTTCGTTTCCCAGCTGCTTTTCCAGCTGCCACCACAGCCACCGTGCGCCCAGGCTTTGCACACACAATATTCACATATATACATACATGTATGCGGGGCTCTCGGCGGGACCAGAGCCAGCAATAAGGAGACCGTGGCACATCCAGGCAAATTTCAGCTTACAGCCTTTTAGACCCTCTGACATTATAGCGCACTTATGAATACATCATTTTCTGTTTACACTTTACAACGAATTTTTCTTTTTTGAAATTGTTTAATTTCTTAACTTTTTCCAAAGAATCCGAATTCTGATTTTCTTCTATAGGTTTGCCCAATTTTATCCTCATTATTGCTTACCAGATAATGATACAAATATGTTCGGTGCTTCGGTGTCAGTGAGTAAATCATTTTCATAGTCCATAAGGTGATAACGAGATCCACCAACTTGGTGCACTTTGAATTACGGTCACAAGGTTTTCTATTCTAATTACGTAACAATTCTGCAGAAGAAGTCAACTATAGAAGAAGGAACGACGCAAGAAACAAACGACGAGAAAAAGTGAAAATAAGTCCGCGAACCTCCGTCGAACCTGGCGAACCTTAGCACGCCTTTACATCGGGACAAAGAAACGCTAACTCCCGCAATAGTTAGGCCCCCTGAAACGGAAAAGATTATAATGACAGGCCTAATTGCGCGAGTCAACGAGGCTGCTGCACGGATGCAATAAGCAATTTAAAAAACAAAAAATAACAATTTTAACGGGCGAAGGTCGTTGTGAAAATTCGCCAAAAGCTTTTCATTACGGCTCGTTAATAGGCCCTTGAAGAGATTACAGTTGTTACGAAATTGACAAAGATATGCGGAGAAGCGGACTCGTATAGTCATATCGAGCAACATGTGTTGGACACGAAAAAAAGTGGAAAACAGCTTACACCTTACATATATTTCGAAAAGACAATTTGGGAAACGAGAAAACCTTCAAATGTTCAAAAAAGAAGAAAAGAAAACGATGATTTTTTTTTCTTCTTTTTTATTTTTCTTATTCCAACTCCAACCTTCCTCCCTTCGTCTATTATGTTTTTTTCCCAAAAAAGAAACACCTGGCTCATGATTGGTTGTGCGGAGGTTCCAACCTCTTTCAAGTCTACCGCCCAATAGGTTATGGGCTTCTAGTGTCTGTTCGGTTGGCTTGGGGCCAACTTATTTTCCTATCCGAGTTTTTTTTTCGTTAAAAAGTAAATAAATTCCTCCCAAACTCTTCTCCTCTATATCTCGGAGTTTGAACAGGTCCTGTGCACGAAAGCGTACCTACAGATGGCACTCGACGTGTAATCCATTCTTATTTTGAGACATCGCAATTGATCAATCATCGCCAATGAAATCCAACAGCCACGCATACACATACCGTGACTCCTCCATCTTGGCAGCCCGACGAGAAAGGAATGGTCTTGCTCAAGGGAATGTTTTTTTTTTAAAGCGCTGAACGGAAATGAAAAAGAAAAGCCTCCGCTTCTGCCTCTAGCCTTGTAGACTTGTAGAGTGGTGACGGAGTAAATAACTTTTTCCCGCTCAGAGGCATATCCAGACAGTCGCTTTCTTTCTGCTTTTAAATAAAAGGCATAACCAGCACGAACATTTGAAATAGCCTCCAATTTACATTCCTTCATTTCCCCGGTAAAAAAACAAGAAACAAAAAACACAAAACAAAAAATTTTGATTAACATGTTAAACAGTATATAATATCCGATATTTATTAGTTAGTTTAAATCTAGGTAGATGATTCGCTTGTTGCGCTTTGCGTTCCAAGCACAACAAGGGTAGGAAGGAAACTATTTGATTTCGTTTTCTTCTATCCTTTTTCGGACACTGTGAGCAAAAACCCATATTTTTTTTTTTCAAGTCCTTTTACACTCAATAAAGCATCTGCTTAGGGCGCTGGTGCCTTGTTCAAATTGGAAACAGACGACAAATGAGCTGTGTGTCATAAAAGGAAAATATGAACTCTACCCTAGAAGACACCCTGGCAGCAGCAGTTTTGAGAGAGTATAAAGTCGCGGAAACTCTTGCCCGTGCATGGTCTAGTTGGGTCTAGTGTCATTCCGGATAGGCGAAGCTTATAAGGTCCTACCTAATATATGCCACTATGCCAGTAAGCTGAAGCTGCAGTAAGCCACCGGCGTCGAAGTCAAAAGCCAATAACCATATCAATATAACGAGTGACCAATTAGCTTGAGCACAGTGTAAAAAAGCCTAAACTGATGTGGACGCGCGGACCTTTTCCTCATAAAAATGAGGATCTAGTTCCCAACCCTGAATCTCCCCAATACGTTTTGGGTCTCTCCTCTCCACATCCTTCACTCTATTTTCTAAGGAAAAAGACCACACTGGCAATAAATCTATCCCGTCTCCATTGCCGTTTTCTCTCAATGGGACCAAGATTTTTCGACCTATAAAGTCCAGGTTGGCTATATGTTCATGTACGTACCAAAAGGAAAAGGAGAGAAATTTTCTATTCCAACACAAAAGCTCAAGACTATTTGAAGTTTGAACGAGCTTACCCCTCCGTCCCAGGCAGCGATGACAATGAAAGTGGCCTCCAAGACGAATGACCCAAAGTGACGTTTACACTGAAGATAGTCGTCTTGTTATGTACCTCTATTCCAGCACCCTACTTGACTTTTTTTTAAATATAACCAAACTGAGAAAGGGAGTCAGCACACAGATCGCGACACAGATACAAAACTTCTACATTCAATTATTAAAATCCATCTCAACACTCGAAACCGGCAGATATTTATTCTGCGCCGAGGCTAGAAAATTATATTTTAATGTTTTGTCGTTTTTGATTACGATATAAAAATGCTGAAATAAAGCGTAGTTATACAGGGCCTCGCCATTATAGGTCGTACCTCGTACGGGTGAAAAAAACAAACAAACAAAAACAGTCCCTTAGCTGACCGTATGTATTAAAATAATTCAGTATTGAAACTTCTTTTCCAATACATGTTTTTCCATCCGATTTCCCCATCGGCCACCAATTTCCTCCTTCCACTTGAACAGCTGAATGGCCAGGTCTTCCTTGAAACTTGCCAAGCCACGCATATGTAGCCTATAATACAACCCCCGTCCAGTGTCGCAAAGGATTTGTAGACTTAAGGTCATAAAAGAAAGGAAGAAAAAGTAGGGACGCAATAAAGAAAAGTGTGTATGCCTGTCCTGTGTATTGAGTTGACAGTATATCTCTGCCATCCAAGGTTTGATGACCACATTCTAAAAATATATACACTCATTTCCCCCCAAATTAAATATTAAATGAATCGCATGTGACTTACTACACAAGCGTATTTTACACATCCTCTGTTATTAGCGAACCCCATAATTATAGTAGTCATCATGTCGGAAAAGGAGGAATAATAATGCAGACGCAATTTCAATTCTCAATGCTGAAAAGTGGAAACTAACTTTTGCTCTTTAGCAAAAAATTTTATCAGTAGGAAAAAAAAAATCTGTTGTCTGTACTCTGTAGTCTCTACAGTAAGATTAAAATCTTATAAAGAACTTTGATATTTTTTAATTATTAATGCATATTTCGGGTTATTATTAGCTACAGTATATCCGGATAGCCTACTTTGAATCGACAATATAGGAAGGTCTCTATTCGATTACATAACACATGGTGAAATTAATGCCAAGAAATATTTAGTTCGGTTATTTTTCTTTATTATTATTCCTTAAGTGCACCGAGGGTTAACTTCATGCTGCTAACGCAAACAAATCGGAAACAAAACAGAGAACACTGCTACAATTTGACTTCTCTAGAACCACGAACCGCCATCTAATGAACTAAACTCGAGTTAGTTTTTTTCTTTAACTTATTTTTTTTATTGTTTAAACAACTTCGCACAATATTTTTTTTCAACTACCTCAAACCACATAATTAAAACCGGAAAAAAAGCGTTAATGGTCTTTCATATGGAGCAAAATAAAAAAAAAAAATAAAACAAAAACGGCGCCTGGCAGTTTGTCTTCTACATTTGCGTTTATATTTTATTTTACGTCCAAATAGTTGATCTAATATCACTGATAGACACAAGAAGTGTGATGGGGAATTGAAAATAAAATTGTGATCTAGTTACCTGTATACTTTTCTATGCGGTTTCAATATCTAAGGCTAATTAAAAGTGATAAAAAAATACGTCCATGTGCATTCATATTAAACAAAATTACAAATGCACTATAAATTGTTTAAGTTGTTTTCATATTAATACTCCAAAGGTAGGAGACGCTCGGGGATAAACTTAAATATTATACAGCGTATGATGGTGATGGTCGAATTTTGCAATCGACAGTTCGTAGAATAAACAACGAATCTCGAAATCTCATATTAAAACGCACATACATTTAGTGCTATTGGGAAAAGAGCGGAGACCCCTGTATTTCAATGTCACGTCTTATCTCATTTAACCTCAGAGGACATTTCGACTCAGCGTAGTAGCCTACATTATTGAGAGAGTCAAAAAATCATTTAAAACTTATAGATGATAGCTATATCTATTCCATTATTTTTTTTTATTTGTTAAGTATGATTGAAATAAACTGGGAAAAATGAAATTTATTCAGATATTCAAACTAAACTGTTCTATATGTGAAGTTAACGTAACTTATGTAGATTTGCAATGGCATCTTCTGGATGTACTTTGTGAAACATAAAATGTCCTTGAACCGAAGCTGGACTTAAATTTCTTCCTAGTTCTACAGCAGCTTCGACAAATTTGTTCACAAGCAATTCGTCCGCAAAAGGATAGAATTTCCTGAACATATTTCCTGGTAAAAAGGGAATGGATATAAAAAAAAACTTGGGTAAGATACAAAAAAAAAAAAAAAATATTACCTAGTTGAACTTTGGAACAATAGCCGATATATTCTTGAACGTCAACTCTTCCTGGTCGAATGAGTGCTGGATCCAAACGATCCAAATAATTGGTAGTCATGAAAAGAATTCGAGCTTCAGTTGATGTTACACCATCCAAGCAATTCAAAAGGCCACTTAAAGTAACGCGATTGACGCCATCGTATGCACTTTTGACTATACAAATAAAAAAAAAATACTATTTTAGCAATCATAATTTTTAAACTGGAATGCAAAAATAAACCTGATTTTGATTCGTCTCTGCTAACAAAGGCCGCATCAATGTCTTCTAATAAAATTATGCTTTGAACGGGAGCCGTATTCATTAAATGATTTAAACGGTCGTCCTGGAAAAAGAAATTTACAAATAACATCTAGGAATTTACTCAGAATATATGCCAAACTTACAGTCAAGCCTTTCTCACTAAGGTTAAGAACACAAACCACACACTCTAATTTTCCAGCTAAAGCTGTAATATATGACGACTTTCCGCAACCTAGAAGGAAAACATTTAAAATGAATTCGTAACACATACTGATACAACTAAACGAGTTAACCTGGTGGACCATGAAGCAAGTATCCTCTTCGGTATGGAACTCCTACGGTTGTAAAAGATGTATAAAAATAGGATGAAAAGGAGAAACAATTATCCTTATACCTCGTTGAGAATACCACTGTGGGTTGCCAATGAATTCTACTAAATCATCTAGTATCCTTTCTCCCACACCTACGTCAAGGACCACGGATTCAAGCGGTCGGCGTTTCCTAGGAGCGCCAAACTGTCGCCATTCAGATCCTAGCGCAGTGTAAAGAATTGTTCTACCTTCGGTTTGTTTCAATGCCAACAACCTAGCTGAGTTAAAAGCAAAAAAAAAAAAAAAAAAAAAAATAGTAAAAAAAAATTTAGAAAGACAATGTCATAAAATGTAATTCTGCCTAATTTTAAATTTCTCATACCTTCTTCCAACATTTCTTTAAACATTTTTTTGTTTCTTCCTAATGCTGTCATTGTGACTGTTTCCCATGGTATTCCCATGTGTAAATCTAAAGTGTGTTGTTCTCGTGTTCTTTCAACTCGTATCCAATCATTTTTATACCTGGAAGAATTTTGATTAAAAAATGTAGTCAAAGGCATTAGACAATTGGGAGTACTTGAAAATGTGTACTCCAACACTAGGGATAAAGTTATAAGATGTGGAAGTTTTCCCTGATTCTGACTGAGAAAATTCTGTTGCCACACTAAGATGTTGTGTTTGAACAGCTCCACGTGTAGTAATCCATTGAAGCATCCACTGATAGCTTTTGTCTCTGCATGGCACTAAACAAAAAATATATATTTCCTGTTTGTAACTTAAAAAATTAGACAATTTTCTATTTTGAAACTTACCCTCTAAAGTCATCACATAATGTCTCCGAAACATTATAAGAGCCCCCTGCCATCCTTTTCGAAGTAATGCAGCCCCAGCTCCGACACCAAATAATCCAAATCCTGCTCCAAAATATGGATTACTGGTTAAAGAACTTACGTAATCAACAACCGTCATTTTCGATAGGGGTTTCAATAAAAAACAAAATAACCCATGTAAATTCAAAAACGATTGAAAATACAAATTAATATTTTTGCCGACTGTAGAGTTTCGTGACTTTCGTCATTGCAGACGATACGACGATAAATTCAGAAAAAATCGTCTGCTTTGTGACTATACATGGACTACTCTAACTTAAATGATGGGATTCTTCACCTATCTCGCCGTGTTAAAGCTAGTCGGGTGGGGTATTTTCATTGGAAAATTAATAAAAAATATCAATAAATCCAATTTTTTGCGCTAATTTCAACCATGCATATAAATCTTAGTGAAATAAGATAATTAAAAAGATACTTTGATTTAATAATTCGAGCAGCAGGGGAAATTGGTGGAAACGCCGGTGCCATCTAGCAACCTAGCACCCTAAGCTCTTGCTAATATACGTTAAAAAGGTAAAAAGAGAGTAAAAAGAGAGTTAGGCAGCTGTCAGACGGAACAGAGAAAAGAGAGTGGTCTTTCATTCTCTGGGTATAGACAGAGCTATAGAATACTGGTAGGCCTACCGCCCTTCCATTGCTTTTTTTCTCTGGAAGTGAAGCCTGCTTGCCTGCCCTGTCCCGTAGCTATAAGCGCCACGGCGGGTGTGTGGGGAAATAGGGTATAGGGCATGGTAAAGGAATGGAGGGAAAAGTGGAGGAGTGGTAAGGGTCGAGATCGATATCTTAGCTCCGATTTTCACTATTGATTCGTAAAGTTGGCTTCAGCCCCAGAGAAAATTTCCGAGAGGAGGAGTTAACATGGCAGTTGCGCTACCAGTATTCTATAGCTCTGGTATAGACAGAGCTATAGACTCCTGGTCGCTTCACGGCTGTGTTGGCTTCCCTATCCCGGTTTCAGGGTAAAAGTAAGCCGATTTGGAAACTTTAAAAAGCGCCTCTAGTGAGTGTGTCAGCTACTACGCTCAGCTACTTTTGAGAGCCTAGATGGCTCTTTTTAACGTTTCCACTTCACAATTCTGACAGGCTCCGTTCTAAAATCTAAGAAAATCGGCTTACTTTTACCCTGTATACAGATTATGTACGGATGAAAAAATACAATGAAGTATTTCATTTCAAGTGTGCAGTGTGCTTTGTACCTCCTGCTATACCAGTTGGTTGCAAACGTAAAGCCAAGCAGCCAAGCTTCAGAAGTCCCTAAAGCTACAGAACCACAACGTAGGAACCCAACCCGTGTAGAAAGTACAAGGCCCATCGCAGTTGTACCGAGTGCACGTCCGGTTGAGCGTGTAGCAAGTACTAGGCCATGTGCAGTTGTACTGAGTGCATCAGTTCCACGTATTGTTCTAACTTCAACACCGATGGACGAAGTTTTGCCTAATAACCCAGGAACTGACCGGTGAATCTCCCAATGGAATCTCCTATTTTAGATCAGCCCTCCATCACTGTTTCAGTCGGTCTTTCGGTGAACTTCATCATCTCACCATCGGATCACCAACAGCTTGTTGACTGGAGTTCTAGATATGACGTTCCGTTGCCTTTAAGAGAAGATACAGTGGAACTCCTTCAACGAGCTGTTGCCCCAGTTGCCCCAGTCACTGAACACCCTTTAGTACCTTATGATGATGATTCTTAGGATGAAGATGACGAGGTCGATGAGCCGTTCAAGTGGCACACACTTGAGTCGGCACTGAGAAAGTATATTTAAAAAATAAGCATGATATTGTTTCTCTATAACTAATTCTTGTAATTCTATTTATAGGAGAAAGAAGACGCTTTTTGATGGCCAGGGTCACTCTTTTGGAATTAAGCGAACGTACAAAACTGCAAATTCTATTTCTTGGTGGTGCACATGTCGCTCAGGAAAGGACTGGTGCCGTGCTATGGTATTACAAAGAGGAGAAAAATTCATTCCCGGAAAACACTCATATACTTGCAAAAAAACACTCGACAAATCTCTGCAAGCGGAAATTGTTGCTGCCGTGAAAAGCGGAGTTGCTCAAAACGTGTTTGCCACTGCAAAACAAGTTGTCGAGCCAATTTTTTTGCAAAATTTCGAGAAGGACCCTGAAAGAATTTGCCGGTGCTCTATAACGTTACAAGAGCTGCACAGCAACAAAAAGAAAAATCCTACCCAAAGAATCCACTTAATTTGGAATTCGACTGGGGTAAGTTAAAATAACAAAATCTTTTAAAAAATCTATTCGTAAAGTAATAAAGAAAATTTTAGCTTGATACCAGGCAAATGTACCGAACGGTTTTTAACGGCGACATTTCGGTGAAGACGAAAAACACATTAAGCCGCCACCTCATTTCCGCTACCGATGGCCAGTTGAAATTTTTGAAGAAAGCCAAGCGGTGGTACATAGATGGAACTTTTTTCGTTACGCCAAAACCATTCTACCAGCTGTACATCATCCATGCCTTCATTAGACACGTAGAACTTGTTAAACAAGTAAATCAATTAAATTAACAAAAATTCTAATAATGCAAATTCTAATAATACAAATTCTATTGAAGGTGCCATTAGCCTTTATCCTAATGTATCGCACAACAAAAAAAGAGACTACACTGCTGTCTTTGAACATAATTTATCTCTGATTACGGAGACGGAAAAAAACTACCCTAACGTGGAAGAGGTGGTATCAGATTTTGAAAAGGCTGTGTGGGTTTATCCGTTGTCCAGCATTTCTTTGGTAAGTAGCATTACTAAATGAATGACGATTCTTTTCCAACGTAGCGTAGTCCCATATAACACAGGGCAGTCCCACGGATTTTCGACAGATGCCGTACTCGGATGTTCAAAACATCCTTCGGACATCTACTGGACCGCCAGACATCCGTACTGGAGGGCGTTCGGAGGTCAGAAAAACGTTAGAAGACCTACCCAAATCGTCGCCGACGGACATCCCAGGTTCATTACTCCGGATATTAATATGACGTTCCTGGGCTTTGATTTTGCGTTTAGATCTGCAAATATTCATCATTGCTTAATTCTTAAAAACACATAATAAATCAAATAAACCCTCCATCGTTCACGTTGCGAAACTATTTTATTGAGACGATGAATGCGTCAGTCTTGGTAACATCAAGCGAATGAACGGAACACAAAAATAAAGTGGATGAATGGAAACAACAAAATAATAAAGCATAGCAAAAAAAGCTGAAAACACAAAAGAATATAGCGGATGAATGGAGATAACAAATTAAGGATTGCAAAACACAAAAGAGCTGAAAACACAAATAAAAGAAGGACTGAAAAATAAACGAGATGTCAAAAAATCATAGAATTTAATCATTTAGCTGTTGCACAAGTCTCATTGGTTTATCCTTGCATGTTTGATGTAGTTGTTCTGTAATATCGAGAACTTTCAGCATTACTTTTAGAGGTGTAAATCTCTTTTCCATATTTCCCAGTGACGTTATTCTTTATTTGTAGTAGCGGCCGTTCAAAGAATCGAACACGTCATTCATAAGCTTTGCAAGATTCTGTGTCGGAGTACAATCTAAGAAAGGAATCATTATCAGTATCACAATACTAATATAGTTTCTGCAATATATTCCCGAATAGTTTTGCTGCTTCAGGTTTTTTCTTGTACTCAATGAACGCCATAGTAACTGAATCAGAAAACAGTTGAACTGCTTTTCTGACATTCATCTTTTCAAAGTTTGTAGGGTACACATGTGAGGGTGTTATCTTCCGAGCCATTCTTAAAGATTTCCCCTTCTCCAACTCAAATAGTTTAATGAAAAATTAACTGCGATGTGGAACCAGCAAACTATATTTAAAGAAATAAAAAATATAATGTATATTCATTTTAATGAATGAATTAAGTTTCATTACCTGGACTGATTTGTGAGTGAGAGAACAGCTGATTTCTTACGCACTTCAATAAGTGCGGAACATCAACAAAATTGTAATTTTTTATGAATGGGTCTATGGGATGAATGAAATAAGGCTTGCAGTCAGCACTGTTTGATTCTTTTACTTGGAGAAATCCCATAGCCAACTTATTTGTCTGGGCCTCATCGCTCATACAGCTTTTCACAACTGCATAGTTGTTAAAAAGGGTGCTGATTGCTTTTACAATTAGTTCAAATAGAACTGAACCGGCGAGCGAGCTCCGGAAGCTTTGCCTTACTTGGCGGTAGGGGTGGTCCTGAAGGGGTAGAACTACTGGGCTTGCTTCCGGAGCTCGTCGAAAGGAGCAGCGCAGTCGAATTCGTCGTCCGAGGAGGGGGAGGGGGCAAAATGTCGACTGCTGGACTTAACACAGAGTGGCCCATCTCCTTATCTCTGTTCTCACCTATCAAATTGGTGACACAACTGTCAGCATGCCGTGCTACTGGTTCCAAGAAGTCAATATTAATGTAATTTATACAGGCATCCTCCTGCTGATCTACAACATCTTGTAAATTCACTTGCTGTGCTCCAACATCTTGTAAATCCAGTTGATGAGCTCCTAGATCTTGTGAATTCACTAGCTGAGCTCCAACATCTTGTAAAGCTCTTACGTTTTTTAAATGAAAAATGTTATTTTTTTGCATTATTATTAAGAAAGGGTTAAACTGCCATATGGCTTTTTAAAGTTGTATATGTCCCATGAGAAGAGACAGTGACACAAGGATAAAACTTAATTATGTATCCCCGTTCAAAAATAAAGTTTGAATGTGTGTTTTACATACCAAAACACGATTGAAAATCAGACCTATTTTTGGATGCGACGTTGATAAATGAAATGACGTTGATAAATTTTAAATGATTTTTAGCGCGTCTTAAGTTGTTGATGGTCTTCATTCACTCCGGGTATTCGCATTTCTAGTATTATGACTAACTGGAAACGTAATCCCGTATGCAAAGCGAAAATTACCCTCACCAAAATTGCCCCTGACGAAACTTCTGCTTCAATTCAGAGTTACAGGATGAATTAAAGCAGTTCACTCATGCTTTTCCCGAGATCCTTTACGAGATTCACCCGACGTATGGGACTGAATGTAAGTAGTTTTGTACAACTTTTATTGTCTGTTTAATATTTATATTTCTCATTTGCCGTGAAACGATCTTCAGAAGCTGGTTTTGTCGACTAAGACAGCTGTGCTTGTGGTTCTGACATTATTGACTGTCTACCAAGATGTTTCGAGCCAGATTCAAAATCAACCTGCGATGACGGAGACGAACTGAATAAAAAAATTGCACACAAAATCCAACTGTTGCTGATGAAGAATTACCGTAATTTCGTCACCGAGTAAGAAAAAGTGTGTATTGTTGCATCATCGTGGAGGCGCCCTATCTCAGTCGCTCGTCTCGTCGGCAGCGGACCAGGCAATTCAACGTCCAGAATAACGTACTTCTATTTCCCATTGTTTTCTTGACTGGTTAGTTGGCTTTTTTTGGTGTCATACACTTTTTGCAGTTTTTTTTTCTCAAAAACTTGCTTTTAACAGTACTATTTACAGCGTATTGACATACATACGAGTAAGTCAACCAGTTCATTGAATTTTCTACAAACTACGGACCCCAAAGTTGAAATACCCAAAGTAATTAAAAATAAAAATCATAATTTTGTTACTTTCAGGTGGGATACCCAATCCCACCTGAAAATAACAAAATTGGTGATCGCGTGAAGTCTGAATCCATCCAAAAAAGTCTGACAAGAAGGCCCAGAACAATTGGCCCCGATGTTAACCAGAGTTTTAAAAGTCTATTATTGAATAATTTTTCACTCATCATTTATGTAGATAAAGCCATCATATGTGTCAAATAAGCTTGACGATAAACCCAGTGCCGTCCAATTTTCTATGCAGGATACTGTACTTCATATTAATGTTTTCCACTATATTACGGATCTTTTTTCGTTAGCTTTTTACTTATGAGGGATGCAAAAGGAAGTATTTGTAAAACACGTCCTCTTTTGTGAAAGTGTGGATGAATTGTGTCACAAATGAATCCACGTTTCAGATTTAAGAAATTATTTACACTGATAAAAAGAATTTTTAGGTATAGGTTGGGAAATTAGAAATAGCTAGATATGAACTGAATCCACAAAAGCAGCTTTGCACCTTGGGAAGAGTGATGGTTAGGTATCGTTTTTACGCATAATTGTGAAACATTGAGAAAAAATTAGTAAGCACAATTAATAAATTGTTCTTTCACATAACGATATACACAGCACATACATGAGATTATCTTGTCTCCCTTGCTGGCGAATCATCTAATAGTTCTTCGTGAACTAGACGATAAGGTATTTGAATTACGAAGGTAACGAATCACATAAATGGTGCACACAACACACACATGAATATATCTTGTCTCCTGTGCTGGCGAATTATCTAATACTTCTTCGTGACGTAGACGATAAGGTATTTGAATTTGTTAAATTTGGGGGGGGGGGGTAAAGGGTTTAAGTCGTGCATTTTGACGTCAGCTATACCCAGGCGATGCGTCACTAATTGTCAATCAAGTCTATCTACTTTGTCTGTGTTAGAACACATCAGTTTTTATTTCAAAGATCCAGATTGACCACAGGTAATACAGATGTTGAAACATACCCAGTTACCCACACAGTGGATCACACGTTTAATCAAGACGATAGAGACAAACACAAGTTGTTGAGGGGGAACCAACCTTTTTCTACCAGCGATACAAGTCACGTCGATCGAACCACGTGTAAGCGACTACACGGCGCGTGCATCTTGTCTCTTACGGGAACGAACGTATAAAATATGAGGCGTGACTCAACAATGCAAATGTTTATTAGTATAGTCTGAAAATACAATTGATAGGAAAGATAACTAATGAAGAGGAAGAATAATGAAAGAGGAGACAGTACCTTTACTCGGATGTAGTTGAATGAGTCACACAACACAACACTTGTTAAAAGAGAGAACAACTGGACCGATGATCGGATACACCCGGTCGGTCTAACTACGAAAAGGATCTGCTTTGTAGAGAAAAGAATATCGCACCCTTTTATACGAGAAGAGTGAGGTTGCGACATAGTATAAGGAAAACGATAGCAATAGGTATCCCATAGAAAACCCACCCCCGAGTGAGTTGACAGTTCTGTCAAGGTTTAAAGAGTATTTAAATGGGGTAAAAGGGGTTTGAAATATGCGTGGAGGACGCGTAATTTATGCATGGAGATGCAATCTAAGAAGGGTAAACCGCGGTGTCGGCAGCAAGGGAAAAGGGGTTGCGCCGGAAACTGTACAGGTGTGATGCGTCATCATAGCCGTAGGCCAATGACGCACACGCCGTTCTATTACACACGCTATTGGTTGCCGGGTGCAGACAAATCCTTGTGCCGTCAACCGGTCGCCTAGCAACGCTCGGTTTGCGCAACCATTTCAAATCAGGTCGTCGAATATTATCTCAACAGTCTAGTGCTGAAAAATTTTCTTCCGTGGTAAAAACATTTATAGGAAGGATTTTTCTGCCTCTTTCACCTCAGGGGTGAAGAATATTGGGCGGATTCACAGCTGAAAAAAGACACTGGATCATTTGCCGGTTGGTTTTGTGAACAGATTTCTTTCTTTATTCAATTAAGCGACGATTTTTTAGTTTGAACGCAAGAGTTTACGTAATTAATGCTGATGCGTTTAAGAATTGAATATGTTTAATAATCTCTGTATTTTAAACTATATTTTAAAGGAGGGTAGATGAAAGGAACCAGGTCAAGTCCGTTTAGCCATTGAGTTTATCTGGTCTGTCTAAGTTCTCATTTGTAGTGTATTGTTGACATACAGACATACAGTAACATACAGTAACTACCCAAAGTTTCCGGACAGCTGATAGCAGTTTATTGGAAAAAATCGTAAAAAAATTGACCTATATCTATTTTTCGTCCTACGGAAAATTATTTTTGACAGGGTATTCTTAAAGGTAGGTTTTATTATATATTTTTATATTTTGTCTTCTTTTTTTCTTGTTTTTCTTGCTACTTTTATCTCGTTATTTTGAAAATCATCGATAGATGCGTTATCGTAAATCAAGCATCACAAAACGAACTTCTCCCGTTGTAATCACCCTAAAATTCACAAACGGAATATATTCATTGAGATCTAACATTTATTTTAGGTAACCTCATCTCGGAAGTGGCTAGTGATTTAAAAATATAAAAGACAAGAAGTAGGAGACTGATTTAGTTTACGCAGTACCTTTCTGATGTAAAGATACGGCCGAGAGAAGCAGAAGGGGAAAAGCGATGTGGGATCTCTCCTATTTATGCAGTTTTTACTGAATCTCAATGAAATTATTAATAACTTTAGGCGTGAGCAACCACATCCCCAAAGCATTGGCATGTTTTGGTTCTTTCCGTTAAGGATAGGGAAGAAAAGTGACGAACGGAAGGACAAAGGTGAGTGAAAAAAAGAAGAAACGACCCAATTCTTCCCCACTCTATTTTTCTCTTCATTAACTGTTTAACGGAAAGAACCCAAAAATACCATTGTTGTTTTGGGATTGTGGTTGCACCAAAGGTGCAGCATAATACCAAGTCAAGATGGCAACCTCGAACCACTCTATAGAACTTAGCACTTGGACTCTTTTAAAACATTATTACTTTAAATGGTTGATAGAGTGACAAGAATAACTAATTCGGCAAAAAGAGCAAAAAAAAATTTTTCAAACGAAAAACATTTTAATAAGTGATCGAACACTCGAACGTACCGAATTCCTGGAACCCCCATTTTTCCCCATTTCGCTTAGGGACCTAAAAATCTGAAAAATTCAGGCCTATCCAGTTTTCTACTCCGGATTTGCGTGTTTTTTTTCAAAATTAAAATACTCTCTATTCTGCATAATGAATTCTACAATCCTCCGAAATATTTAAAAGTAGTAACCAGTTGGCTTGGGGTGACGGCATCATTTCATGATATAAATACCATTCTCAATAGGAAGCTGTAGATCATAATTATTTTTTTATTATTATTCGTAAACTACTTGCGTACTTCTTGTGAAATAGGCATCGAGGACTGACTTGCCGTCCTGAGTTTTGGTGCTTATGTAACGACATAAAGAATGGGCAAAACCTAGGTATGGAATGATCACCAATAGAACAGTTTTGATAACAACTAGCGTTATCCGACTGTAGAGATATAGTAGTTATGTTCGGAAATACTTTCTTAATTGCTATAATCACTGCTTCGAGAATAGATATCACTAACGTCACATCACGGTCTACCAGGAGAGGTAGACTAACGCCATGGCAGCAGAATAATCAAGGGACTTAGAAGGTTCCTTAAAATGCCGCTTGGATCGCGGGCGTAGCTTGGTCACCAGCTGTTGTGTGTTGCACAGTCTCCCTCTCCCCCCTCCTTCTATGTATTCGGGGAATTCCACCCTAAGCCGCGAGCGGCAATTGGCGGCAATGGCAGCATTGAAGAGTTGTGACCAAGCTACGCTGATTCCGGCTGATCAGAAGGATAGGGCGTTAGTCTACCTCTCCTGGTAGACCGTGGTCACATCATGCTTGCTTTACAGATGTATAAAATGTAATCACAGATGAGCCATGTCAGCTTATTCCTCTTTTACCGTAATGATCTGCAGTTTTCTGGCGGAAGTATACCGGCTCAAACTTCATTTTATTATCAATTAAAACAACACATTCGTTAGAAAATCCATTATGTAAACAATCACGCTCCATTTCAGTGTGCATTTTACGAATAGCAGTCTGCTGATTCAGCATTCAAAGCCGGTGACCCAGATTTAACTGAGCTTTCCTTAGACTGCCATCTAGTTACTACTGAGTTTTGAGGGACAGTCGAGTTTATGATGAATTCCTTCAGAAATTGGAATATGTAAAACAGATGTCGACAATTACTGCACGTTGCAGTCGGATCAATTGGTTCGTCTTCGCCACCGAGCGCAAACGATACCCTATGGGCGATGCAGTCGTTTTTGTATCCGTGAAAACCATATTCAAAATACCGGTGTGCAGATTCAACCTCGCATAGTAATTTCCTCTTTTCTTCGCCAGGGTCAGAATATGCGTCAATTAATTTATAAATAACGGTTAAGTGGTCATTAATAAAAAATACGGAACGTAGTCTACTGCCTTATGCAATTTGCATCGTAGTGCCAAAGCAGATACTAAATTTTAAAAAAGATAATCTTTTCAGTTGCTTTTCTTTCGGATTTTTAATCATAGTACTTTTTACATAAATTTCCTACATATGTGTGCGAGAAATTTTTCGCATAAAGAAATACACGCGCGACACCATCAACTACGGTAGTCTTGGTTCCCCAGGACGTGTAACATTCGTTGCCTTGGTTCAAAATAAACGAAATAGTCAAATCAGCAGTCGTGTGGTTGATACGCCCTATACCCCGATTAAATCTTGGAAGGCACCCCACTCGTCACTTTATAAAAGTCTTTCACTCCCTGTTGAAATGTGCGAGTCCCCAATTTGAAATCGCCTGCAAATCTTTTAGTTGCACGATTTCTTCTTTTCAGTTTGAGCCGCAAAGATATGCCCTCGCCGTACGCTGCTCCGCTTTGACTTTTTAGAACGGACAATATTGTGAATAAGTGGAAGTCTGAAGACATTTTGCGATTGGTCACTCAACTTGGTGATTGATTTAGTAATCGACGCTTGTGCTGCTGGACCACAGAGAAGAACAGCTATTTTTTAAATGATAAATTTGTATATCTTGGCAACGCTAACTTCCATGTGATTATATACTGTAGAATCTTCTTCAAAGTTAGTTATGCCGGATCTTTGATCGGCTGCCGATAACGAATTTCTCAAGGACGAACTTTTACTAAGTTGAAATGCAGCAAACAAATCAGCACATAAGGAAGTTATTGCTCTCATTGGGCTAACGTTATCCACATCAGTCAAGTCATCCACTATACTTCCTTCTTTGCCGGACAGCAAAACGGGTTTTTTTGCGGCGCGGAACGCTATTTGAAGGTATAACATTCTGATTTTCTTTCTTGGCGAATCAGAGCTGCCATCCTTAGTTTCCGCCTCTTTTATGACTAATTTTTGCTTCAATAGAAAGCCCATCGTGGTCAAACTGGCACCTCGAAAAACGGTTGCATGTGGAACACGAATTTACGCGACACTGGCACATAGACATGTTAGCGGTATTTATCAAAGTAGTGAAGTAGTGAATTCAAGGTAATGAAGCTTCTGCACCTTGGTTACTTGGGAAAACCATTTCTAAACCATCCAAGTAAACCAACGTGAAATAAGAGATAATCAATAACTAGTTTACAAAGAAAAAAACCTAATTATAACCAATTGATATGGTATTAATAACATTGCAATTCTATGCCACAGGCATCTTTCAAATTGTGGTTGGCAATGTGTTACGCTACAGCCAACCATTAGTTTGTCGCTCAATAACCATTGTTTCATTGGCACTAGCTATGATATCAAAAGTAAGATTACATTTCCAGCTGACCTTCTTACGGCGGTATGTTATTATTGTTTTTGATATAATTGTATGTTTATGTTTACTGATTGATTTTTTTATTTCAATAGTTTAAAAGAGATTTTTATGAGACCGCTCGGATGGCCGGTGTTGTTGGCTGTATAGACGGCACGGACATAAGGATTGTGAAGCCCAAAAATTACAAGAAAGCTTATGTCTACCGCAAGAACTATCATTCTCTGAATGTCCAGTTAAATTTATGGCCTTCATATAGATTTTCGTATGTTATTTTGACTATTCTTCATCTCATATTCAGGCTATTTGTGATGCCAATCATCGTTTCCTCAGTGTATTTTGCGACCAAACCAGGGTATTGCCATGATTCCACAATATTCAAAGCAGTATAATTGGGAAAAAGTTTAAGTCTGGTCGATTTGGAGAGTCTTTTCTGTTGGGAGACAGTGGATATTCCAACACCAACTATTTCTTCTTAGTCCTACTCCTTATTCGGACCCTAATCAGCGATATGAGGTGAGGCGAGGAGAGGAAAATTAATTATAATCATAATAATTTGATTTGATTTTCATACATTCCCGGTAAATTAATGTCTAATTGATTCAATCGTTCTCACAAGTCAACTAGATGCACAATCGAGAGGGCATTTGGGGTGCTCAAAAAGCGCTTTAATGTGCTGCATAGAGAAATTAGAATGAGCCTCACAAAGGCATCTTGGTATGGGCTCTTCTTATGTCACATGTTTCAGTCATATTTATGATACACATTTTATAAAAACTTAGGCAGAGGGGGGGGGGGACCGAAGGCAACATTAACACAGAACATAGGCCCATATGGGCCTTCTTCTTACTTTGGCTAAAGGGTTTCTTCTGATGATTAAGCGCCAACAGTAATGCAACTAGGAAAATGCTTAATCAGTTAACTAAGTCAAACTTTCGGTGCTAGTCCCGTGGGTGAACGCTCACTTGCCGCACCTATTCACCCACGAGCCCTAAATGGGGAAGTATTTAATCGGAGGTTAGTCACAATCAAAGATTCTTTGACAAAAAATCTACTGTGGCAAAACTTATACTTTGACAAAAGTTCTTAAAAAAATGAGTAAGACACGTGATAGTACACAATCACTGTAAGATTCAACAAGGAGTTCACAATTAGAGTCTTCGGAAGGAACAGTCCAACTGAAAGAGGTGTACTTCCCACACCTTTAATAGAAGAAAAAAAACGTCAGACCTTTTTTCACTTCCAACGTCCAAATGGCGTTCGGGTTTAGGACGGCCCGACCTTCCCTACTTTCTCTCTTTGTCGTAGCCTACGACCGTCGTCGGCTTTAGAATTGGGACTTCCAGTTACTCTTGGTGTCGAATTATCTTTACACATTTATTAAATCATCTTAATATTGTCACGGGCGAATTCAAAATGGCAACTAATACACTTGCTGAACGTGGCACTACAATGTAAATCACTGAGACGCTGGCCGTCGACACTGGCACATTATGGGGCAGTGAATCACACCATCTGTCTACACTATTCTAAACCAACTACTCCGATGGTCCAAGTGGGTTTAAACTAACGTAAGCAACACACACTGTAAAAGTGCGAAGATTGTAAACACGCACGCAAAAGCACAGAGCAAATTAGCTTGCGACAGGACCGGACAACAGGAGGCGAACTCTGAAATAAAAGAAAGATGAATCTGGTTTAACTAAGCAGCCAAGCAACCAACACCATCTAGAAGTCACCGGGCATGCACAATAGAATAATAGGAAACGTAATTAGATCACACAAAACAGGCTGAACGTGAAAATATCATTGCAAGACTTCGGTCGCTTGTTGTGTATTACACAAAATAGCGATTGATAGGAAAATTCCATTTGATGATCTTGAATTGGATGAGATAGATGAGGTGTGAGGTGAGGTCGCTCACTTCCATCCTGCCCAGTCAGTATCTGAAGCTCGAGCTAGTCAGTTGGGCAAAGCAAAAAGACAAAGAATTGCTCAAAACTTATTTGGCCGATGTTTGTTTTTTTCGTTATTGATCTTGCCGATCATTCATTGTATTTGCACACATCACACTGCGGACAAAATAGACAATAATGATATTCAAATGTTGTCATAAGGATCAAAGATAATGTCTTGTATGTCTTTTGGGATTTTGGCAGCAGTCATTGGATTGTTCAACTTGTAACGCAACTCCATGGTAGCAGAGAGTAATCGTAAGCGTATCTCTATCATGTGGGCGTGGCCAGCCGTCTCACTTGTAGAACAAGGCTCGAATTGCGTAGTTTTCTTGGTCTCTCTGATGGTTTTGGAATTGCGATTCAAAATTTTATTCAAAGTAGAATGAAGGGGCGAGTCAGCGACACCAGAATAAACGGAAACGGCGCTAGATGGACCCTTTTGCGTATTCTTTCTGTCCCGTAAATTGAATGAGTCTTCCGGCTGAGTGTTGACCTACGAGCGTTGTTAATAGTTGTATGTATGTATGTCTCAATGTATGTATGTTAATTAGTTAATAGTTAGACGAACTTCTTCTTCTTCATCATCATCAGCAGATAATTCTATCCCATCTCCATTGTTACTCTTCTCACCCACCATATAACTAAATAAAGAACCAATGTTTGTATGAATTTTGTTTAAAAATCGTTGCTGAATAAATAATATATACCTGTTATTTGACGACGACTTATCAGCCCTTTGGATAAGGTCATTAATTGCATTTTCATCTGGCAGCCTACCTAACATGTGCTCAAACACATCCCTCGCTTGACCATTGAGCAATTCATAAACTGCTTCGATGTCAATGACGCCCTGTTATGCAATTAATTATTATAATAGTCTATTTTTATCATATTCGATTCAGAAATTGAATCAGAGATACAAACCTCCTATCTTACAATCATCGCTGTCTTATTATTACAGCAAATGAGGCCGTCGTCGACCCAGATAGCCATTATGAGGATTTCTGTTTCTCTTCGTCTAAAGTAAACACATGGGTCATGCTTGCTACAGGTAAAGATAAACAGAATCAGGAAATCGTTGAACTTCTCGTTCCAAACCTGTGGGGCTTGTTTAAGTCCGTAGATGCACTTCACCAATCTTCCAACGAGGTGCTCACTTTCTGGTGTGGTGAAGCCCTCTGGCTGTTCAATGTAAATATCTTCCTCCACTAGAACGTTTAAAAAGGCTGTTTTTATGTCTAGTTGTGCCATTTCGAGGTCGAATATTGAACATAGGGACAAATGATACGAAGTGAGGTGTATCCTACTACTGGTGCATATAAAGCGTACTCATTAAAATCAATACCTTTAACTTGAGAATAGCCTTTTGCTACGAAGCGCAACTTGTAGCGTGTAGGAGTTTCTAGATGCCCGGGTTTCACCTTGCCAATATGCGTACGACCAGGTGGCAAAGTAACCAGTTGCCACGTCCCGTTACGGATATGGGAGTCATATTCTTCTTGGACCATAGGAAAGCTTCACGAGACTCCATTGCTTCTCGGAAAGAGCCTGGCTCGGAAGACTGCTCACCAAAATCCATTGAAGTCATCGACTGAATTATTTTCGGCTTCCGGTTTCTGAGTGGGTATCGTCGTTCGATGGGCGTCGTGACGTTGTCTAGATCGTCGTTACCCGGTTGTATGTTCTTTTTCAAATCGTGTTGATTCAACGTGTGAATGTCAACTCCGTTGATTTCGCGCTGTGCGATTCGCGCGTTGTAATTCAGTGAGGGGCAAGGGATCGACTGAGTGCTCGCCAAGTGATGGGGGAATTGGCTGCTTTGTGACCTGAGGTTTGGCAGCTGGAGGGTTTGTGATGGGTAGTGGAGACTTCAGCTGTTAGACGGTCGCCTAAATCACCATCCAGGGTGAATGTTGACTGCTTTGCGAAGGGGAAATCTGGTAACGACGACGAGGTTGAAGTTTCAGGATTGATCAGCCATTCAATCTTCTTCAAATTTGACTTCGTCGCTTATAACGACTTTTAAAGTAGACAAGATCAGAACACGAAAACCGGTTGAGGTCATGTCGTAACCGAGGAACATTCCTTTTTCTGCTTTTCGGTACAATTTTTGACGTTTATTATCTATGACATGTACAAAACATGAGATACCGAATTGACGTATGTGTGAGACGTTAGGTTTAGTAGCTGAGTATCTTTCAATTGCTGTCACGTTCCTAGTCCGAGATAGAGTGCGGTTAAGAGTGTATACGGCATAATTTATGGCTTCTGCCCAGAGTTGTAGCAATACATGAGAGGTGACTGGATGCTTCCTGCCATATAGAGCACTTCGTGCTGCTTCAAGTATTGTCCTGTTGTCTCGCTCGGAGACTCCGTTTTGCTGTGGGGTGTATGCGATGGTATATTGGCGTTTGATGCCCAACTCATCTACCCAGATCCAGTGTTGTCCTCTGTACTCGGTGCCATTATCTGTGTGGATACATTTAATTATTCTTCCGGTTTCATTTTGAAAAGATGGGATATAAATTTTAAATTTACCAACTACTTCACTAACTAACCACTAAGTTACCATCAATGATCTCCCAATGATTTTCATGAACTTTTGTTTAATTTTACTGACCAATTGTAGTTGTATTATTCAGGAACATTGGGATGAATACAATTTTCAAAATGGATGGAAAACCTAGGCGACGAATAAGGGAATCAAACAAATGGGTTGCATTCTATCACCTTTCGTTCTTCTAACGTCTTGACGTTGAACACTATCTTCACTATCGCTTCTATTTTCATAAAGAACCAAATTTATATCATTCAGAATCACTAGTCACTCGATTCTGTGTTGCTGCTAGAGCTCAACATATTTGTTTTATCAAACAATTTTGACATTCGTCTGCTAAAAATTATTAAATTTAGCCCTACTACAATCAATTATTTGCACTGCAAAGCCAAACTTAGAGGTCGTTAATCCAAAAAAATTTGGATTACACTTTCCAGAAAGTAAAGTAAGAATTAGAGTAAAAACATCTGGACTTACAACAATTTTGGTTGAGAATCTCGTTTTTGGACTTAAAAGTGAGAAAATCAGTTTAGTACGAAAGAAAATCATAAATTTAAGTACGAAAATCAAAGTTAAGTACAAAAACTGACTACTGACTTAAACTTTCGTTCAGAATTTCACCCCTGTTGATTTCATATATTACAGATAAAAGGGAAATAAATAGTTACCTAATGGTAAGATGTGGATGAATAGAAGTCTCTACAACTCTGCATTCATTTGTGTTGTCAGTTGTCAGCTAATGGCCCCTGCTGCTGTTTCTGTAGTCTATTTTACACAATGGGAATAAAGAATTAGTCTACTGATAACACGAGTAGAGATAACGAATATAAAAATCTTAACACAATTATATTTACGTGACATATTCACTGGAAATTTTTTTTTCAGTTGTAACAGCCCAACGACTACTGCTGCTATTGATAAATTCTATTACAGAGAATGGACATAAAAGATTAGCTAAAGATTACATGCATAGAGAAAGGTATAAACACAATAACAAACACAAAATTTACCTGACGAATTCATTTCACAATCCTCCATCCTATGTAGTTCAGAATCAGCTTCCATAGCTGAACGCATAATAGCCATATGGTGGTGAATTACGGCACTGATTTTAACAGGACTTCGTTCATCCTTCTCGTCTATAAAATAGTTGCTCAGAATTTTGCTGTACATAATGCCTTTTGATGTTTCCTCAGTAAATTCCCAATGCATGTCGGTGTTTACTCTGATCGCAGGGTCCTAAACGTCGACTGCAGACGTCATGAAATTATGCATCTCGAAAGCGTTCACAAACAATAGCCAGCTGTCATTTATGGATAATATCACAATTGCACGCCGCCCATTAAGGGATTTTACGGACAAAGCGACGGGCGTGGTAATTAGAATTCTGGCTGGGTATCAGCAACGATATCATGACCCTCATCGAAGGATGCGTGACATGTCAAGAGCGACTCGCTAGTCATCACAAAAAGACTATGATGACGAAAGAGCACATAGTAGCACGTGATCGTGAGGCGGCAATCAACGATGTCGCAAAAGAGCGTTACAGCGAGTCTGCAAGTCGCTTATCCCCACCTCCCATCGGTTCAGTAGTGCGGATGCAATATCCCAATTCAAAGCTGTAGAATGCTGTTAGAATTTGTGTGGGTTTTTTGTGGTCGTACCATGTTAAATTCCCGAGCGGAAGCGTGCTGTGGCGGAATCTCCGATTTCTCCGTCGCCGCCTAATTGTAGCCGACTCCTTCGTGCACGCTGCTCATCCAACAGAAAGTATTCCAACAGAAACCGTCAGGGGGCCCGGGAATAAGTCCGTACCTAGATACGAAATCCGTTAATAGAAAGGTGAAGATCAGACCAATCAACAGATTTGTTAAATATTAACATGAACATCGATTTGGGAGCACTCAATGACATTTTTTTTGGACGCACCAGTGAAGTACTTGGTTGCACATAAGCTGGAGGTTATGAGTCGCTATAGCTGGATCTTTGTGCGATGTGACTAAGGTTGGGTCATCTGCGAAGCCTACTATGGTGAAGGGAAAATCTAAGTGGAGTCTCAAGACGTCGTCAATAAGGACGGACCACAAAAAGGGAGATAAAACTCCACCCTGAGGGCAGCCTAAATTAATAGAGAAGCTTGCTGAGGAACCGTTATGGGAGAGGAGCGCCAGTTGGTTGAATAGGAAGAAAGACACAAGTTTGACCAAGTAAATCGGACAGTCGCGCCGGGCAAGAGCCGCAAGAATTGCGGGGTGCCGGACAGTGTCAAAAGTGCTTTTAATGTCTAAAAAGCCGCAAGCAGTGGTACGCTCTTTGAGAATTCCCGCCTCACAAAACGATTTGAGGGCATGACCTGCCGATTTGGTTGGTCTGCCAGAAGTAAAACCTAGAAGCTCTTGGCGCGTCACAACTCTCTCTGATAAATAGACTTAGAGGCAGAAAAAAATGGCCCTGTTTTCGTCTGTTCTCAGGTTGGACCAGCCTTTGAAGGCCTGTATTGCCCTATGTCTCAGAGCGCATAGCTCCTGGTTTCACCAAGGCATACCCCGCGACTGATGCGAGAGTTGGTTGCCCCTTTGTTGGTTCGCACGCTGCCGCAAAAACGACGCCTGCTAATTTGGTCACTAAGGATTCTATCTGCTGCTCCGAAGCTACTAATGGTAGCACTATTCTACCAATTGTAGCTGCCACTTTTAGGCGCAATTCCGCCGTGTTGATACGAGAAATGTGAGGTGGTCTCGGAGACCGACTATCTGTTACGAACAGTTATTCTTATAGAGGGAAGAGTAAGCGATTCAAGCCACATGCACATATTTGCTAAGTGTCCATATTGAGTTAACATGTATACATATTAGGGTGTACAGTAAAAAATGGACATTTTTTTATTCATTCGGCATTCGAGATTTGGGTTAATAATTGTAAAATAAATAACTTCTTAAAGTCTTAGATTTTTAAAATAAAATTATCTTTCCCCACTTGCCAGAATAATTTTTGTGTTTGGTTGAAATTCATTTTTTAAAATATATTTTTGGTTAGATACTGAATTAAAACTAAATAAATTTAAACGGCGCTTGGCCGTTCGTTAGCTACACATATGAGGCACGTTTACTTAAAATTTGAGCCCTCCACCTCTTTTTTATCTTCACGCACAATAAGGGAAAAATAACTCTATTTGGATTTAAAGTACATTTGTATTGTTTTTGTACTATTACAACATTTCCATTGCTTCTTTACTCATATTTGAGATACTGAAATTGAAACGATGTCCACCAGTCTTGACTATAAGTGAGACCAAGCAAAGCAAAAATAAGCCAACGCCCAAACGCCCAAACGCCCTACTGGTCATGTCTTCCTCCTCCCCCCTCCAAAAAATATATGAATGAAAATAGACATCAAATAGCTTCTCTGTTTGTTTCTGGATTCGTGCTGATCGTCGGAGTCGTGTGGTTGAAGGTGGGACATGATGAAGGTGGTTTTCGAATCCATGGAATGGATCATCATATATTTGCTTCTCATCACTGCCATCATCATCCTCCCCTTGGGAATCATTGACAGGTTGATTAGCATCAATTTGGGCAGGGTCTAGGTCACTAGCTTCTCCTTCGGCTTGATCGAGGTGGCTCTGCGTTCATATCAGTACCAATTTTCTATTGTAAAGGCAGTTAATAAATGTGGTGCTTCCTGGGGTTTATACAACAGCACATTACCACTGGCTGCTGTGGGAAAATCGAGTAGTAGTCTGTATCCACAGTGGCCCTTGGGCTTTCGACAGTAGATCCCTCTTAAAAGATTACATCTCTGCTGGTGATGAGTTTTCTTAGCAGGGTCCCAGATCCTGTACAGAGTAGAGGATCCCTCGCAGTAGCCTACATCATTCCCTGGATCGATTTTTGCTGAACAGAATTCTTTCTTTTCTCAACAGGTACGTGAACAAAGGCGAGACATCCAAATACTTTGAGGTTAGAAACATCGGGTTCTCTCCCGTGCCAGAGCTGATATGGGGTGATGTTGTTAGTGCTGGAGATGGAGCGATTCTGCACGTAGGTGGCATATTTGACGGCGAGGCCTCACAGTTCTTGGAGGACATTCTTCCCGTATATTTGGCTTCTAGCTGATTCAACAATAGTCCGATTTGCTCGTTCGCTGACTCTATTTAATTGTGGCGTGTAGGGAGGGGTAATCTGATGGATTATCCCTGAGTTTGCCAGCCAGTCTCGGAAGTCGTTGCTGCAGAACTCTCCGCCTCCGTCAGACCTTAAGGTCTTTGCTTCTTCTCCGGTCTCAGACTTTAGTTTCACAGTGAATCTCTTGAATGTTGCTGGTACTTCGGATTTCTTTTGGATTAGTTGCACTTCACATTTTCCCGTCGTTCTGCATTTTCACATCCTCCCGCTTTGTCATCTAGCGCGCTGAATTCTAGTTCTCTTTCGTTGTCGCGTCGCCACTAGTGGCCGTCTACTCTATCAAAACTGCCTCGCCGTAGGAACAGCCCATTGAGCCGTACCTTGCACGCCGCTCAACACGAAGAGAGGAAAGAGAGTCAACGCAAAGAAAAGGCAGCCGATCGATAAAAGAAGAGAAGCTGCACAGGATAAAGACAAAAAAGCAAGACAAGATTACATCCGTTGGGCAATCCAAGAAGCTGAAAGAATCCGAAAACAAATTTTGGCAGACCGAGCAGCCGAAGCCGCAGCCAAGACCCAACAACTAGCTGCCGTGCAAGAAGAAGAGATAGAAGACGACTACTCCAAATCCAAGAAGAAAGCCAAGACAAATTCGAACACGTGGTCCTAGCGACTGGTCCTAAGTCACCCTAGGCTTGTTGGTCCGTCTGTTATTGGGCCCAGCGCAGTCATAGTCCTAAGAGCGCGGTCCTAAGCCTGCAAAGGTTCATTGGGCCAGCTTCTAGTTGGGCTTGATGTGTCATCAAATTTTTGTGTGTATTTGTGTACAGACTTGATGGTCCTAAATTGGGTCTCTCGCTGTAATTAGTTCATGCCTTCATCAAATACAATCATTTCGTCCCACAAATCATTCTAAAAAAAACAACAACAACAACTTCAAAATGGCAACCGCCAACGGCGGTGATGATCTGAATACAAGGGGTTACCTTGCGCGGCCTCCCAGCCGCTCAGCTGATGTGCAGACGGATCACACCGCTAGATACCCGCCTTTAAATACAGCTCGTGATCTCGAACAACAGAGATCAAATGAGAAGTCTCGTCTGACCAGGCTGGCCAATACGATCGCAAAACACACGGTCGACCGCGGAAGTCGCACCATTCTCAGAACCTATCGCGAAAATTTTTCCGCCCAAAGAAATCTATGCATGACATGTCACAACAATTATTGTTCATTAAAACGTTCAGTTGACCCAGAAGACAAAAGATGGGTCGATGAAATCAACGATAACACCCAACGCATCTACGACAACATTGATACTTAACTCTGAACACGTCCCGACCGCCATCAAACGCCGCTCCAGGTACTCCAGTACGACTTTCTCCCGCCAATTCCGCACCAAGTCATCATTCATCTCATCGCCAATCATACAGCGAGTCCGTAGCCATACCTTCGCCTGACTTTGCAAGAGCCCTCGACCATGAGAAAAAACGCTGCATCGAACTAGAGAAACAGCTTGCTCAAATGCAACTCCAAGAAAAAGAAAAAATTAAACGGGCAGTCGAAGCAGAACGGATTTTATTGGCTGCAGATTACAATAAAGTTCACAGCGACAAAATAAAAAAAGTTCAACTAGCAGCCAAACAAATCGAAGATGAAAATGACAAGTTCCGAAGCGAGCTACGCGCTGAAAGGAAAAAGGCGCAAATGGGCTAGACGAAGCCAACGAAAAACAACGCCAGCTACTTCAACAACAAGATGAGCGGCAGAGAGTTGAAGAAAAACTTTAAAACAAATCTAATTTCTTCAACTAAAAGTGAACGAGTCAAGTGGGAAGCCTAATACCGACTCTAAAGAAGCTGAATCAACGACCAAAAAAATTTACTTTCAACAGTGGACCACCCAAACCGACGACATTCAGTCAACAAAAACAGTAGAGGCGGGTGATCTCATCAGAAACACAAGATCCGTGTTCCGGCTACCCAAAATGGATATAAATCCCTATGATGGAGATCCCAAGAAATGGCCAGATTTTATCGCGATCTTCCGGGACTTAGTGCATTCAGACTCAACAACAGAAAAAATGGCAATTCTGAAACGATCCTTGTCAGATGAAATCAGGAATGGACTGGTCGATTCACTAAGCAGTCCGGCTTTGTATCATGAAGCTTTGACGGAACTAGAAACCACATATGGACATCCTCAAATAGTGTCCAGGGCTTACATTCAATCTTTGATTGAGCTCCCGAAAGTTCCCAGCAACGAGCAAGACTTTACTAAAGTTTTCTCAAGCTCTCACGGGGGCTGTATCATAATTAAAACACGGAGGTTACGATCATGAGCTGAAATCATCCGGAATTTTAGAAATCATCCTCGCCAAGCTTCCCGCCGAGCTTCAAAGCAGGTGAGGGAAAAAGATCGTGAAAAACCACCCAGTCTGCCTCTCGTTGCAAGATTTCGCTCCATGGATTCAGACGATCGCCAAGGCTGAAATGATGGCAAAACGTTGTCAAATTTCTACAGCTACATCATTGACAAACAAACATGGACAAAAGCAGGGCCGGCAGCCGGAAAATAAAGCTAAGCATCCGCCGACAATCAATTCCATCAATCAAAAACCACCAGCTCCCGCCCCCAAAACCGTAAAATTTAGCGAGGTGAACGTAGGTGAAGTAACCCAATAACACGGACGTGCCTGTTGTGCCGAGAAGATCACCGCCTAGCCCAGTGCAAGCAATTCATCGCGCTGTCGCTAAACGAAAGAGCCAACTTGATTAAGCAATGGAGTTGTTGCCTGCGCTGCTTAAGCAAAGGTCATATTATGCGCGTGTAAACAGCAGAAAGAAGTGCAACGTCGACGAATGTTCTTCACCGCACCATCCTTTGCTGCACGGTGCACCTCGGATTTTTGTACCACCTCAATCAGAAGAATCGAATAAATCGGCAGCAGCAATTAAATCAAGAAAAATTTCGGCAAGTATCTACTGCAAGAGAATTCAATCACAACCTTGCTTCTTACGGTGCCGATCATAGTTGAAGCCAACGGCATTCAGAAAGATTCAGTTGGTCTCTTAGACCCTGGAAGTCAAGCCTCGTTGATTATCGACAAACTCGCCAAACATCTCAAACTGGAAGGACCAATGGAGTCATCACCACTCAGCACGTTCCATGGCGATGACCCGAAAAATAAAGTAAGAAAAGTAGCCTTTAACATCTTAACAAGCGACACCAGCAAATCGTTGAATGTTAAAGCCGGTTACACGGTGCCAAGGCTGGAAATCCAATCGACAAAAGTCGATTGGACGACATTCAAACACCAATGGGACCATCTCACCAACATTGAGCCGATCAATGCAAACTTGGCGCAAGTTGAAGTTTTATTAGGACGCGATGTGATGCGGGTTCATGACGTTCTCGATTCTCGATATCCATCCGACGGCGACGATGCTCCTGACGGAATAAAAACACATTTCGGCTGGTGTATTACCGGTCCAGTTCCGTCAGTCATGCTAAACCCGTCCGTCAATTCAATTTCAACTCATCGGTTTTCCGACCAACTTCTTCAAGACTTTGTGACACAATTTTGGTTGACAGAACCCTTTGGCGTTCGTCCTCTCACGACTCCGACGCAAGAAGACAAAATCGCTCTGAAGATTCTACAAAAAACTACACAGCATAATGGCGAGCGATACGAGGTGGGGCTGATGCTGTAGCCGTCCGTCATTTTAATTCATTAGAAAAACGATTAAAGCGTGATCCAGCGTTCGTGGCGTGTTATTCCAAATTTGTGATGGAATACATCGTTGGGTCACGCCAAGGAAGTTAACGACTCCGAACCAGCCTCTCCAGGTTTCATCTGGTATATGCCTCACCACGGAGAAGTTAATCCTCACAAACCAGAAAAGGTGCGAGTTATTTTCAACCCGTCAGCCCGCCATCGAGGAACTTCACTCAACCAGCTCTACAAAGGGCCCGACCTTTTAACTAGTTTGATTGGCGTCCTTCTCCGATTTAGGCGTTTTCCGGTTCCAATTTCTGGTGACATCGAAAAAATGTACCACCAGGTGTTAGTTCCGGCCCAGCAACAATCCCTCTTTCGGTTCCTGTGGAAAAATCCAGACGAAGTGGGATCACCAAAAACATTCCAGATGACTGTCCATGTATTCGGCGCAGTATCTTCTCCCACAAGCTGCATTTATGCCTTGAGAAGAACCGCAGAAGATTTTGGATCCCGTTACCCATCAGTAGCCGAGCGTGTGCTCACAAACATCTATGTCGACGATTACTTGGACTCAACCAAGACGGAAGAAGAAGCTGCTGACGTCGTAAAAAACGTTTCCGCCTTGTTGAAATGTGGCGGCTTTAATATGGCGCAGTGGCTTTCCACGTCTCGCACAGTATTGGCAACTTTAGATAAATCCGACCTCCTTCGATCGCTTGATCTAGACGCCGATCAATTGCCAATCGAACGCACGCTGGGTCTGCTATGGAATTGCGAGAACGATTCATTTAATTTCAAATCATCCATCGAATCCACCGCCAAAACAAAACGACAAGTGTTCCAGCAAGTTGCTTCAGTTTTCGACCCTTTGGGCTTTTTGGCGCCGATTGTGATGAGCGCTAAAATTCTACTCCAAGACATTTGGAGATCCGGATGTGATTGGGAAGATCCGCTTCCACAACGTCTTTTATCCATTTGGAATTCATGGGCAACCGAACTCCAAGCGATTAATTCAATTAAAATCCCGCGGTGCTTCCAATTAAAAGAAAAGCCAATTTCTTATGAGCTTCACGTCTGCACGGATGCATCCGAACTCGGTTTTGGAGCTTGCGTGTACCTACGAGCAGAATATCAATCCAGTTTTCGCCTCACCCTCCTGTTGGCGAAATCCAGAGTGTCACCTCTTCGCCAGCTCTCAATGCCAAGACTCGAGCTGCAAGGAGCTGTGCTTGGCCTCCGCCTTTCTATTACAGCCAGCAAAGGGCTTGGTCCAATCGCGGCAAAGATTTTTTATTGGTGCGACTCACAAATGGTTTTACAGTGGATTCATTCCAAGTCCTGTAACTTACAGGACTTGGAATGAAGTAACTTACAGGCTGTAAGTACCACGCCTTCGTGGCCCATCGCGTCACGGAAATATTGGACAGCAGCCAGTGGAGGCACATCCCAGGAGAAGTGAATCCCGCAGATGATTTTTCTCGAGGGATTCCAGCCACTCATTCATCACCTCAACATCGATGGTTTCGCGGGCCGGATTTTCTTTCACTGCCTCAAAGTTCCTGGCCAGCAAGCATCACAATAACTGAGCCCTCCTCCGATGATCCTGAACTTTCACCAGCAAAGTGGGTCGGCTATGTACAAGTGGCCGACGACCACACCTTTAAACTTTTTAAAGCTTCGTCTAATTTACACAAGTTGAAAAGATATGTAGCATGGCTGCTTCGCTTTGTCAACAACCAAACTCTCAAACCCGACTCTTGCAACATCTCTCCGGTTTTTTAAGGCGCCGGAACTCCGAGATGCCTTACGATTCATCATTCGGGTGGACCAGCGCCATTATTTCGATGAAGAGATGCGATGCTTAAAACAGAAAAAACCTGTGCCTACTGCCTCGCAGCTAGCCACACTCACACCAGTTTTAGACACCTTCGGCATCATCCGAGTCGGAGGCAGAATTCAACATTCGTCGCTTCTAGAAGATGTCAAACATCCGATTGTTCTCTCATCGGACAGTCAACTAGCTATTATGATCATCAGCGACGTTCATAAGCTCAACATTCATTCGGCTACCGAGCCAACTCTACACTATCTATGCTCGCAGTACCATGTTCTTCACCCGAGAGCTACCATCAATAAAGTCATCCGCCATTGCTTTCCGTGCAAGCTAAAAAATAGCCAACCGGATCCTCCTTTGATGGGCCCCCTTCCAGCGAGTCGTCTGAAGTCTCACCTTCCGTCTTTCACCAATGTCGGAATTGATTTTTTCGGGCCTTTTCCAGTCGTCATGTTCCGGAGAACTGTCAAACGCTACGGTGTCATGTTCACCTGCTTGGACTGCCGTACGGTTCATCTCGAAATCGCAGATTCTCTTGACTTGGAATCATTCGTCAACGCATTTTCTCGCTTCGCCAACCGCCGTGGTTTGCCCAGGTTGTGCTACAGTGACAACGGCACCAATTTGGTAGCAGGAGAGCAAGAAATCAACAAAGCCCTGTCACGATGGAAGCCGCAAGAACTGGTGCAAAGAATTGAAAAATTGAAGAATCAACCCGTTGAATGGCATTTTAGCCCCCCAGCAGCTCCGCATTCCGGAGGCTCTTGGGAGAGCTTAATAAAATATGCAAAAACCGCTCTACGTGGCATTCTAAACCAGCGGTCTGTCAACGATGACGTTCTTCCCACAGCGATGGTGGGAGCAGAAGCGCTCCGCAATTCTCGTCCCTTAACACACGTCAGTGTTAACCCCGACGATATGGAGGCTCTCACACCCAATCATTTCTTGTTGCTTCGCGCTCATCCTGGGTGCAATTTGGATTTTCCTCCGGACGCCCAGCCATCCAGTCATAAGCGACACCAACACGCCCAACAGCTTATAACTCACTTTTGGAATCGCTGGCTACGCGAATATGTTCCCGATCGGATCGAGTGCCAGAAGTGGCTGCGTGAACGTCGAAATCTAGCCGTCGGAGATTTGGTCCTCGTCGTCACTGCAAATTCTCCTCGAGGATATTGGCCAATAGGCCGAGTAGTCAACGTTCACCAAGGTCGAGACGGATTTATTCGTTCCGCCGACGTGAAAGTCGTCCGTGCACTTCCACTTTCAAGTAAAAAGGGCAATGGACCGACCGATCTCAACTGTACCACTCATCCCTACACGCGCCCCGTTCACAAGCTTTGTCTCCTCGAAGAAGACGCATCATCAGATGTTTCCGAAATCGGAAACAAGGCCGGCTATGTTCACAATGCTTAATTTCGATGCCATTTGGCAACGTCATCCTGACAAAAGCTTGTGATTTATACGCGCGCACACTTTTTCTATTTTCCCTAACTTATCTAATTTTTCTGAGTTCTCGTTGTTCCTTTGGCTCGATCGAGCCGATTGGCACTCGCCTCTTTAGTGTTCATAAGCATTTTGATTTAAACGAGATCTTTTCTATTGTGGCAAAACCGGAATACAAATCTTTTTCGTGTGTTCCAACAAATTCAGTTTCAGTAGGCTTATTCTAAACTTTATTCGATGCATCGACGAGTATGAACCTCTGAACAGTTCATACTTTGCGAGCAGACGAATTTCGATTTTTCCTTTTCACACAAGTTAAAACTCGACAAGTGAAAATGTCTGTTCCACCACCAAGACCACGCATGCCATGATATGTTACGGTGAATGGTGTGCGATATCTGTTAAATAACACTCCATCAGTTCAAAGTAAGTTAATCAAAATATTATAATTAATGTTCGTAGCCTAATAGGGATGTGTGTTTGTATCTGTAAAATCTATAGGGGTTTCACCAGTGGCTGTGGCACCACGAGGAAATGTTCCAACTGTTATACGTCTACCATCTGTTCCTAAATCTCTCCTCATAATCAACTGCCGCTTGTATTGGAACCAAGAGGAAATGTGCCAAATGTTTTATGCCTACCATCTGTTCCAAAATCTCTTCATCATAATCAACTGCCAGTTACATCCCCTTGTAAGTTTATTGATTTGGTGTGTTAGATTTGTTCGTAAATAAATTTAAGGCATTTATCAAATTTCAAACCCAACACACTTTTTTTAATCATTGCGTAATATGTCTGTGAAACTAATATAAATATTTTTGTGAAAGGTGCACCACCGTTTGAGAAGGCAACACACCCTCACTCGCAGCAATTAGTTCTTGTACCGTTAGCTAGAAAAGGTAGTAAATATTTTCTCTCTTTCATAGTTTTCTACTTTCAACCATAATTATATGTTTTATTGCAGATACGGAGAAGGTTATTGTGGAAAGCAATGAAGAACTAACCCAATCTACTCAATATGATACTGCAAAATCTGGTCAGCGTTGGGAGGACAAAGAAATTATCATGTTGCTCTCCTGTTACGAGAAGTTCCTTCATCGTTTTCAAAAGAAACGAGAGCCGGAAAAACGGATACGGACAGAAGTACGATTGAATTGTTTACTTTTTCATCATTACTTTTAATTTTTGCCTTTATATCCAGTATAGGTTTCTGATTTAATGCAAACGAAAGGAGTTACTGTATCTGTTGAACGCCGCATGGCGAAGTGGAAATCTTTGCGGGAACGTTACAACAACACCAATGAGAAACTTCAGAAGGATGGGAGCGTCAAAAGATCGCAGTGGCCTTACTTTGAGCGAATGAATGCTATCCTTGGCTTCGAAGACACGGTTATACTGCAGTATATGCATGAGGTAGGAGCCGGCTCGAAATCAAAGTTGCCCAACGAAGACTTGAAACGTTCGTGTGAAGAAAAGTCATCAACTTCATCTACCATCCAATAGAAAATGAAAACAAGAACTAACGCGGGTGAAACACTGAATCGGTTAACCGATCTAGAATACGAAAGAAACGCAAGAGACAAGGAGTTTTTAGAAACATGGAAATCGAAAAGTTAATCAAATGCTGCGAAGAACAACGCCATTATTGCTGCATCACAGGCGATCGGACAAGTATCATTGGCGATTCTCGAAAGATTGAAGAGAAAAGACAGTGAAAGCTCCAAGGTAACATATTTAAAAAGAAAATGCAGAAATATGAATTAAATTTTTTTTTGTAATAGGTCTCGTCAACACATCTTTCTATTCTGGATGGATTTCTTATCTCATTACTGAATATTGAAGCAAGCAGACCACACAAATTATTTTTACAACGGTTGGCCAGGACAGAACACATTTTCGCAATCATTTATTTCATTTGACAAATTAGTCCATTGTTTAAGCAGTCATTTTTTGGTTAAAATAAGTCAAGTGTAACCTGGTTTTTATCGGCTGAAGGTCCCAAACAAAATTTATGTTAAAATTATTTTCTTTATTGTTAGAAGTATAACATGATTAGTTTCTTCACTTACTAAAAACATTTCTTTGGTTTACCGTTCTCGTGTTTCAGTTGTGCAAGTAACAAAACAATTTAATTTTGTATCGTTTCTTTATTACATAATTGTCAAACCAATACAAACTAAAAGTTGTTTCAACTCAAACAATCAAATCTTCGGCCATTCCTCTTCTTTTTTCCATCCCTGCAATTAGATTTTCTTCAACGTCGTCATTTTCAAAATCATCATCTTCGTGTAGATAAAGTTCAAGGTTAACAATAGGCCCATCATTGATCCAGCCATCGTATTCAAGACTGAAGTTGTGCAAGCACGCTGCAACCATCAGCATTGTATGTGCGTTTTCGAGTTTGGAAAAATCGAGAAATTTAAGCCGACGCCATTTCATTCTTTTTAACCCGATGGCCCAACTCTCAACACTTTGACGATCAGCCTTGAGGACTACGTTTAAGGCGTTTTCATGTTCTTCCAGTTCCCAATTTATTTTAAATAGCACCATGATGTACACACTGAGTGGATGGGCAGTATCTGCCAATAGGTGAAAGTTTCTTTCGCCTAATCTAACTTGTAATGACTATGACAACGAACTATTCCGAAAAATTTTTGGATCATGCATCGATCCAGGCCACCCAACACTGACATCAATGGACCTAAGTTGTCTTGTTGCAACAACTTGCACTTTTACTGTAGTCTTGCACTTTCTGCTCGCATACACTGGCAATTTTTGAAGGGGTTGCCTTATCTCTACCTCAAAACTGTCAAGATAACCTACATGGATTTAGGTACTATTTTTAAACAGCTCTTCAATTAGAAATATTATTTCTTACCAATGGTGTTAGCAAGAGGGTTTTCTGAAAGAGGCCCATATTGATCTATTGTCGGCCACCTAATGAAGACGTTGGCTATTGTAGAAATTTGTCGAAAAGTCTTCAAAACGATGTAATGAACGTTTCCACGATTAAGACCGAAACGTCGTGATAGTACTCTGAAAGATTCTCTGTTTGCGAGACACCAAAGTGTCATCAACATCTCGTCGGTGACCAGAATTCCAGTGTATAAGTTTTCTCTTCTTATAACTGGGCCAACTATAATAATAAGATTCTGAAAACGCAAAGCCATAGATGATAAAAAACATTTGACAATGTGAATAGCTTCGTATGTCAACAAACCTGAAAAACCAATTTTTATAGTCTAAAATCATTTTTAAACTGAACTTCAGGGTATCCTTGAAACCACGTACCAACGCATTTAGTGAAGAAAACTTCATTGTTGGCATTTACTCGTTGTCGAGCTCTTCTTTGGTGTTGTAAAAGTTCATCAAAAACATAATTACGCCTTGCAATAAATTCTCGAACAACATTGGCATCACCATCTTCACCGCCAATTAACTGGAAAAAGATAATAACTTGGTTCAAAAACAAAATAATTTCTTCGATTATTTTTGTATTGAATACATCAATCACAGTGAATAAGACTTCAATATCGTCTGAAATCCGAGTTGAGTCGCATTTTAATGATTTTTTGGTAAATTTGGCAACATAGCAATCGCGCAAAAGAGCACAATATGCGTTGCCACTTAACGAACCCCTGAGTGGCAGTTAGCGCTCTTTCAGTTTTGGAATCATGCTCTTCGACTTCAATATCCAAGTGGTAGAGTGCCTTCTCCTCGGATCTCCTCCCTTCCATAATGACGACTTCATCTCTTGAGAAAGAGACGCTGTTGTTGGTGAAGATTACATCAAGACTCACAGCAGTAGCATGGCCAATTGAGTATTGGTTGATGCCTAGTCCTGGAACATAAAGCACACCCCTCATCGTTCCTGTAATTGGGTCATTGGTTAATAAGAAGTCAGTCTTCCTACATGGAGAGAGTTGTTCATTTATACCAAAGATAGTCTTTCCTGTGGCGGCCACTGTGACGTCTCCTTGACCCGCAACAGCGAGCTATGCCTCTCCTATCCCACACACAGTCCATTTGTCTGCTGTCAACAGGTACGAAGTTGGTGAGGAGAGATCTGTTATCTGTCATGTGCTGACTCGCTCCACTGTCTGCGTACCACTCTGTTGGTCTTTAAAAAAAATTATAGGACACAGGGCAGAGAATAATGACTAGGCTTTGGTTAAACATACTTATTAGCATTATCGCTCGTCGATGATTTGTAGCTGAATCCTCTACGGTCCTTGTTGTCTTTCGCCGGGATCTGTTATCTTTTTTTTATATCTGTCATCACGCCTCCGATCGTTGTTGTCAGTCCTCCTGGATCCGTTGTCATGTCTCTGATCCTTTTCATCGTATCTTCTCCGTTTACGGTCCCGTTCTTCCTGTTCTTCTTCCAGGCGGCGCTTGCAGGCTCGCATTTTGCTCTAATGTGATTAGACTCACAAAATTGCCAGCATCCCTTTTCTTTTCTTTTCCAAAAGGACGAAGTTTAGATCCACTAAGCTGCAATTAGCCAATCTTAAACTTGTTTCTGACAAGAACAAATCAAACGAACACCTTTTTGATCAGTTGACGGAGAATTCCAGAGTCTGTTCTTGACATTGGAGTCGGCAGACAACACTGTGAAAGTAGTAATCAGCGGGGTCAATTCCGTTTGAAGAGAAGCCATGAAATCAGGGATAGATGGGCGAAGATAGACCGAGACGAAGCGGACAGAACATTTAGGTGACTGCAGGTCCACCACTGAAATGTGATTACTGACACATCTTTACACTGCACGGCAAGAAGTAGCCAAAGAGAGTTTCACCAATATGGGCGCACCATAAGAATGGTCAGAGCCGATAGCGTGGAACGCTATGTAACCCTGAGTCATATCAGACAGAGTGGGGTGGGTGAGAAGAGCGCATAAGGCTCTTGAATCAAAATGACATCGATACTGTTCTCTGGGATCACATCAGACAGGGAGACACCGGCTAGCTTGGAATTTCGTAGGCTTTTTTGAAGGCACTTGAATCTTTGTAGAGAATGGTGACGTAAAGAGGGTTTGGGGTAGCTCATGGTTGGTTAGATGTATTGTGCTTTACGAAATTAGCTACCACACTTTTATGTGCCACACACACATAAGAACCAGATGCCCAATTCGGAAAACAAGAAGCGCAATTTAGGCTCGGGTGGGAGACATTGCAAGACTACGTGGCGTGCGCTTGGCTGCATTTGCCGCATGCAACTGGTTTGATAGATAACCTGGCTAAGTGCCCATAGCCTTGGCAGCGATTTCAGGATCTGACCTCTTTATTATGGTCTACTTCAATGACGGCATCTAATTCTAAGCGTCCCTGTTTCAGATATTGATCTCGGCTGACTTTGCAGAGAAGGCTTAATCTGACTAACGAGAAGTCGGCGCGATTAAAAATGATTCTGACACTAGAAATTTTACCTTTCAGTAATGGATTTTCGGAATGTAGCTTTTCTATGAGGTTACAACATTGCTTGGTTCTAGCGTTAAATAGTTCTGCGCTGTCGATGGAACCATCGTCTCTAATCATACTAATCCTGGACACACCATTTAGCCTGAGAATGGCCGGGTAGCTTTTCGTCGGGGCATGGACATTCTGGAAGAACTTCTCTGCTGCTGGACGGTCCAGGAGTTCTCAGGCTTTGTCGCGGTTGGATTCGCCCCTAAAGATTAACTTTACTAATTTTTTTCCGCTTTGTCGGATCAACTGTTGTACGACTGGACCCCCTTTCTCCTCCTCTAGACCAAGCAAGTCATCCACAGTACTTTCTGTGATTGATTTGACAGAGACAGTATCCCTGACTCTAGCGATCAGAAATGGTTTTACCGGTATGTTAGTAGGCAGTTTTCTACTCGGAGGCGCAACCAACGGGTCAGACGCAATTGAGAAGGACTGATTATCGTTTGTTAACTGAGCAGAGGGCAATGGGACGTGACTTGGGACTCGGCTTGAGGCAACCGAAGTGAGCTCAAAAAGATTTGTGTCTTTATCGGCAAGAGCAAGTTTGGCAAGCACGAGTTCTTTTTATTTACCTTTTTTTACAGATAGATGATGAAGTTGAAAATTTTCATAGTAATTGTGACGAATAAGTTCAGGAATAAACGCAAATTATTGCCTGATTCAAAACAATTAAAAATCTCTTGCGTTTTATTCCAACAAAACATACAACAGTTATTTTAGTCAAATTCAGCGCAGTAGACTGATAAAACAATATACTTGGGTGAAATTAATCGAAATAAGTAATTTTAATTCAAAAATCTCTCTTATTTCCCAAACGGCAAAAAAGCTCTTTTCATCGTGCATCTAGCGGTTCAATTGAATCGATTTTGATTTAATTGAAACCAAAGAATTTAATTTAAAAATGTCAGCCAATCAGGGTGCACTAGGCACCGTTTTGAGAAAAAAGAGAGGGATTTTTTAATTTCAACTATTTATTTTATTTAATTCACCCAATTATATTGTTTTATCAGTCATCTCCGCTGAATTTGACTACAATAACTATATATATGTTAGAAGACAAAGAAGACAAGAACAAGACATTTTTATCCGTTTTTAATTAGACAACAATTTGCGTTTATTCCTGAATTTATTCGTCACACTCGATCAAATTCTTCGTGATTGGAATGTCCCACAGATAGCTTAGCAACATCTTAGCAAATGTTGAATAGTTACAGATCACATCATAACAGAAATATACAGTACCTACACAAAGTTTGGAAACACGGCGAGTGTTTCCGCGCTTCTAACACGGCGGCTTACGGCCAAAGTGTCTCCCTTTTTTCGCGATAACTCACGTTTGAGTTATCGCAAAGCAAATTTTAAAAAATCTTCTTGGTGAGGAAAGAATTTCCTTTCACCATGATTTTTTGTAGATTTTAGTGAATTGAAGTTTATACCCCAAAAGACTAGATATAAAGTTTGGAAACATCGGCGCGCTCGCCATATGTTTCCAAGCTATAGTGTATGCTAGTTAAAAAATCATAAAAAATTTAAATTAATCAATTATGACTTGAAACTTGCACCAACGGTAGACGACATAGTCGTCTTCATTTGGTCAAAGTTTCAAATTTTTTAAATCAAACGCTGATTTTTGCCGATTTTTTAAAGAAAAATTCTGATTAATTTTCGTGGCGCAGGGACGAAATCCTAGCCCGGGGGAAGAATAGAGGGAAGGAAAAAGGAGAGAACAAAGGGGTCCGACGGTTTTCCCTCTTCTATTCTTCCCTCGGGGCAGGATACGCTCCACGCGACGAGAGAAGAAAAATCAACATTTAATGAAAAAATCGGCAAAAATCAGCGTTTAATTTAAAAAATTTTAACAAGCGATCCGCCACTCAAAGAGACCGTTTTGGGGGTTTTTGATTTTTCGGAAATCGTCGCTGGGGGTTCTAAAAATAAACAAATAGATGAGTTTTGTGCAAAATTTTTCGCTAAGTCGATTGCTAAAAACCGCAATCGCCTAGCTTTTGTAGTTTGGGAGATATTTAAAAAAAACTGAGAGGGGGTAGCCGAAATTTGGACTTTTTTTCGTTTTTTGTGCAGCAGTTTTCTCGTCAACTGCTGCACCTAAAAATAATCCAATTGGTTTAAAATGATGGGATAGCCCGTCTCTTCAAACCATTTTAATGTTTTTTAAATATTCGGCTTAGTATCCGAGATATTAATGATTGAAATTTTGAAAAAAAATTTCCAAAAATTTCTTCGTTTTTTGGCCATGCCGGCCTTCATCCCGTAAGCCACCTAGCGCTCGCGAAAGCAAAATTTCCCCCTCTTTGCCTTTAGGGTATGTTGGGGTGGTCTCCCTCATAACGTCAGCCTACACCTATCGAGAGGGGGTGGTCACCACAACAGACCCTAAAGGCAAAGAGGGGGAAATTTTGCTTTCGCGAGCGCTAGGTGGCTTACGGGATGAAGGCCGGCATGGCCAAAAAACGAAGAAATTTTTGGAAATTTTTTTCAAAATTTCAATCATTAATATCTCGGCTTCTAAGCCGAATATTTAAAAAACATTAAAATGGTTTGAAGAGACGGGCTATCCCATCATTTTAAACCAATTGGATTATTTTTAGGTGCAGCAGTTGACGAGAAAACTGCTGCACAAAAAACGAAAAAAAGTCCAAATTTCGGCTACCCCCTCTCAGTTTTTTTAAAATATCTCCCAAACTACAAAAACTAGGCGATTGCGGTTTTTAGCAATCGACTTAGCGAAAACTTTTGCACAAAACCCATCTATTTGTTTATTTTTAGAACCCCCAGCGACGATTTCCAAAAAATCAAAAACCCCCAAAACGGTCTCTTTGAGTGGCGGATTGCTTGTTAAACTTTGACCAAATGAAGACGACTATGTCGTCTACCGTTGGTGCAAGTTTCAAGTCATAATTGATTAATTTCAATTTTTTATAATTTTTAAAGTAGCATACACTTTAGCTTGGAAACATATGGCGAGCGCGCCGATGTTTCCAAACTTTATATCTAGTCTTTTGGGGTATAAACTTCAATTCACTAAAATCTACAAAAAATCATGGTGAAAGGAAATTCTTTCCTCACCAAGAAGATTTTTTTTAATTTGCTTTGCGATAACTCAAACGTGAGTTATCGCGTAAAAAAGGGAGACACTTTGGCCTTAAGCCGCCGTGTTAGAAGCGCGGAAACACTCGCCGTGTTTCCAAACTTTGTGTAGGTACTGTAAGTATCCTATTTCTTAGTGCCCAAAAAATTAAATGGAAGTAATGCACGAAATGGTAGCTTTCTCCAGTTTTTAAATTTCTTGTAACAAGAATGTTTAAATGCCGACAACAAGCAGAGCCAAGACCGGTTTCATCTTGTGATCTTGAGTACGAAAGCGAGATCTACTTTCTCGTCCTGCTTTGAAGGTGATGTTTCCACACGAATCGTGTCCTCTTTTCTACATGACCGCATAAGCATATGTTAGTGTGCACCAGGCCTGTAAATCTAATAAAAATATAGGGTACTTATTGCGGCTGGATCGAAGTGATCATTTCAATATGCGTTTCAAAGTCTCCGTCCAATTCCATCGCTTCATTGCCATACAGAAAATCCATGTAGCCACTGTGAGAGACACAAAAAGTTTCACATGAAATAATTTATATTTTTTTGTCGTGTTCTTTTACCTTCCGGCAGACTCGTATCGGTATTGCTTCATCACGACATCAAAATGCGTGTACAAGCAAGGTTCTACGCAACATTTACATTTCATCTTTTCTCGTTTTTTTATATCAACTTCAATTGTGATGATACAAAACATGAGAAAAAGGAAAACTTGTAACTGCGTTTATTATTACCTGGGGTTTACAGCTGCCAGTAACGATTCTGCTGGGAACAGGCAGAGGTCGGGCTTATATATTGGGAGAAACTGATTGTACCATCACTTGTAGTGATGGTGCAAGAGAGAGAGAGAGAGAAAGCACAGGAAGGAAGTGTCTTGGTCTAGTAGTACTAGACAATCACAGGATGTCCGGGATGTAGTGAAGGTCGTGTGTGGTGAACCATGACATCCGGTATGAGGATATAAAGACTGGGATCTTCACACTCCTTCCCTTCTCGGTGAAGATTTCGAATCAGGATATGCAACAGGTATCAGAAGGTGGTCACACTTAGTAAGTACAAGTCGTTTTTTTTATTATTGCTGCTACTCTAAGCTATTTAAAGTAAAATAGTAGACCATTACCCATTGTAAAGTGATTTGTTACTTGGTGCGGTCAAAACGATGGATTACATACGTGATAATAATTGGATTTGTTACGTACAATAAATGTGAATTTGTTTAAAAATATTGTCTTATTGCCTTGGTGTGGTCAAAACAAACGTGTTAGTTTAATAATGTTGTCTTCTCGCGCGCCACAATTTTCCAGCATGGAACTCGTACTTATAGTACAAGTTCATGCAAGCGCGAGTGTATTTTCTAATCAGCTTCTGACGATGACGTTGGTAATCTCCCTCTCTCCGGAGGACTAACGGTGTTGCGTAAGAGTCTTGGATCTGGCTTGACCCTGGTGGTGTTGGGGAAGGCAAATCTCGCTGTGTCGATCGGGAGTATGGTGGTGGGCGATCCTCTGGCGAATACGGTAAATCCTCGTTGACCTCGGTGGCATCGCCATCCTCTGACGTGGGTTCTCCTGATGGATTCTCGTGTTGGTCTGCTTTCTCGTCTTCGGAGGTGGATTGGTCGGCGATCTCTTCGTTTCAGTTCTTCTGTGGCCTCTTGTACTGGTTCCTCTCGTTCAGTGGGGGTATTGTTTTGTACCATGTCCCCTTCCAGTTCAAATAGGCCATCACAAATAACGTGATCTTGGTGGTACCTTGTTGATGTTGCGTATTCCACTTAGCCTTCTCGCCTTGTTACTCATGCTGGAATTGTTCTTACTTCCAATCTTACGTCTAGAGAAAAGAGAGCGAGTGCGCCATGGGTCCCGTGACGAAAATGCGAGAAAGACGTACTAGCTATTTTCAACATCACGGGGTTTATTGTAGACATCTAAAATATGCAGAAATATAAATTAGATCGATGAAATGTTTTTGTTTCATTAATCATTTAAACATTAGACCATTAGAGTCCTTACCCGTACTGATTCAGCCGACATTTTTTCAAGCATTTCTATATATTTCATAGCAGCGGTTGAAGGAGTTTTGTGTTTTAAATGGAACCATTGGATCAGAACTGACTTGGTGAAAAGAGTACAACTTCTAGTTGGAGAACCTGGCCAGAATCCAGATAACACATATTCTCTCCACGACAGCCAAATTGGTTTTCGAGTAGGTCGATCGACTGAGTCAGCCGGATCGACACATGTCCAACTTATTGAAGGCAATCTTAAGAAGAAGCTAATCACTTGCTGCGCGTTCCTCGACATCAAAAGCGCGTTCGACGCCGCTTGGCAGCCCACGATCTTAAACGGGTTACTAAAAAGGGTTGTCCCCTCTACCTTATTAAAATTATTAGCAGTTTTCTCTATTCAAGCAAAGCAGAGCTGTCATGCGCAGACACCACCCTATTAACTACAGTTGACCTAGGCTGCCCACGAGGCAGTATACTGTCGCGATTTCTCTGGAACGTTCTGGTAGACAGCCTGCTAGACACGCATTTCTCTTTCGCCAACAAAGTCATAGCCTATACTGACGATCTGGTTCTCTGTACGTGACATTACGGCCCGAAGATAGCTCGTAAGAACCTGCAGTCTTCGATCAACCACGCCATTTCGTGGGGTGCAGCGGCAAAGCTGGCATTCAATGCGGTTAAAACTGTGTACATATTTTTCTCTCGTAGACGACGGAATCAATTAGGCCTCCCTCCAATCCATGTAAACAACACACCAGTTAACCCCTCCAGTAGCTGCACTTACCTCGGGCTCACCATCGACACAAAGTTGAACTGGCGTAAGCACGCAATGAAGAAATACACTAGCAACAAGCGTTTATTTTTTATTGTAAACAAATGCTGCCGGCTCACATGGGGCATATCTCGAGAGAAACTAATCACAATTTACAAATTCATATTCCTCCCCAAATTATTGTATGGCTGTATCGTCTGGGGTGGTGCATTGAGACAAAATTGGTGCATTAAACTACTCCGGGCCGATCAGCGACCATTAATAATTGCTATTTCCAGGTCCTTCAGAACAAATTCGACACTGTCAGCCCTTGTTCTTGCCAATATTTCACCGCTCGACTATTCTATCAAGGAACGGATCGGCCTAAAAGTATTGTTGCAAGACGACTTCCCGATAGCCCTCTCATTCTCGGCTGTAGTCAACAACATAGTCGCATCAATCCGTAATCTAACCCGCCTCCACAAAATTGCAACTACACCCATTTCTGTATTTCTGTCGCAGCGCGCTACGGGATAAGCTAACGCTGGATTGGAACAACGAGTGGGTAACGTCATCAATTGCCCCGATAACCAGATTATTCTTTTCCACCATTACACACTCAGTGGTGCTGACCAAACGACGACTGACAGCAGCCACTGTCCAAATACTAACGGGCCACTCAATACTAAATGGCTACCTGGCCAAAATAGGCAAACGGGCGTCAACGCTTTGCGACTGCCAAATGGATGGTGAAACAGTACCCCATTTCCTATTCCACTGCAGCCTCCATCACACATCCAGATCAGCCTTCATAAATCAAACCTTATCATTATAAGCCGCTTGGCCACCCGATCTATCTCTTATCCCACAAAATAAAATCCTCTGGGACGAAATGGTAAACTTCATAACCGTTTCCCATCGTTTCTGTATCGAATAAGCCGATAAATCCCACACGCTAATTTTGGAAATGAGCCGGGTAACTCCGACAAGAGTAAGGCCGTTCTTAAATGACCGACCAGACTCGAGGACGAGGAGCCAGTCCGGACTCTGTCGCTTGGCCAGAGTACCTTCAAATCTTGTGACTAGACTCTACCAATGGTGGGGTTCATGTCATTTTTCGTCCCTCAGACTAAAGAGATAGGAAACATAGCAAAAGTCGGGCGGCTCTGACTGAAGTCGGGCCATCCCAAAAAGATGGCTCGATTTGAAGACTAAGAGACAATCGATACCGCCCCATTGACCATGCTTAACTTTTCTTCTTTCCTCCCTTTCTTTTTACCTCCCTTCCTCCGGATTGAAGTAACGATGTGTGTTATTGTTTTCGTTATTATAAAGCTTAACGCTGGAATTGTAAATATTTCTACTGTAATACACAGGAAACACTCGCTATACGAGTACGCCTTTATAAAAAAAATATTCTCCTAACGACAGAACAGGTTCTTTATGATAATTGCAGTTAGGGTTGAGGCATCACAATGAGGGAGCACTGAGATCAAACCAATCTGCATTTTAAAATATAAGTGAATTTTACTGTTTAATTAAATTATACAGAAAACATAATGTTTTTTTACCTTCTAGAAAACACACAATCACTGAAATTTCTTTCGATGGTTCCAGGCTGAGAGTACTCTTGGAATCACAACCAGCAGCGGAACAAAGCAGGGGACAGAGACTTCTGTATAATTTTCTAAAATTTACATTAAATGTGCAATAAAAAAATTTCTATTTCTAAATTTACAACATTGCTTCACCATACTCTCTATCACTCTGCTCTGATAAAATCACGATTCACGATGGCAATTATGGAAAAAGTTCAGTGCTTCCACTTTCAAATCGCTGAAGCTTGTTCCAATTCCCCAGACGACAATGTTGTCATGAGGTTAGAGTTCTTGACACCGAAACGTATTGGAACAGAGTGCTGTCTTTAAAGATCGACGGGAAGCCTAGATTTTCCAATCTCAGCATTTGTATTGACTTTCTGTTTTCCATGCCGTTCAGCAATGTTATAGCTGAACGGGAATTTAGTGCTTTTAAACTGATCAAAACGGACCATCGTAATCCGCTTCACAATCTAACTGTTTGTTCTCTCCTTCGAATCAAGCATTGGGGGTCTAACGAAGATCATTCTGCTTCTAGTGTCGTTATCCCTAAAACACTTGTCGATAAAGTTAAGTCCGTTAAGGCTAATGTCTCCATTGCAAATGGAATGTTGAGGGGTCGCAATACCAATAACAACCGTCAGGGTAAGCCGATGACTGATGGAGTCGCATAGGGTGGCCACAATTATGGAAAGACGGACTTCAAATACATAAAAACACTAAAAAGGCTCTCAGGTACCGCAAAATAAAATAGGGGTGATCCCTCAAGGGACGAGGGGTGGGCTCAGGGGTGCGCAAAGGGGCGGCCAAGGACGCTACGGAAGCCCGGTAAACCAAAAACTTTAAAGTCGATTTACTCAGGGATGCGTTCATTTGCACAAACTTTCCCATATACCATTCGAATCGGCTTAACGAGCTCTATCGAATGGCGTTAAGTTTGATTATTATTATTATTATTATTGGAGATTCCGTGCCACTCTAGGCCACTGCCTGCACTTTTAACCTTTTATATGTTCTTACCGTTAACTTCCAACAACCTCCCAAAAAATGTGAAAACTTTTTCAATGTGAGAATGTTATTCGGAAATGTCCAGTCAAACACTTGTCAAAAAGCAATAAAGAAATTCGTTTTGTTTTTTCAATTTCTTTTCTTTTTCTTTTTTTTTCATTGAAATGAACAGGGTTTTTGGGGGGGGTTTTCCCTCGAAAACAGAAAACTTTAAATAAGGTTTTCTGGCAACGCCACGGCGTATCCCAGAAACAACAGAAGTGGAAGCACTGGAAAAGTTACTGTTTAGCACATACTAAATGTGGCAGACAGGGAGACAGCCACAGCTGTAAATCATACATTGTTTACAAAATTTACAAGAAGTAAGAAACGAAATATTCCAAAAAGACAAAAAAAAGTGCCGCTGCTTGCTGATCGAAATCTGTAGAACAGAGAACAAAATCAAATAGCCTACTATGGCGGTATTGAAAAAAAGAGCTTTAGCTGAATATAGTCAAGTTGTACAGGTACAAGCAGAAGCAAATGAATAATTTGAATATACATTTGTAATCTATATTTAAACTAAATGTTTAGGAGGAAGCATGTAGTAAGCCTTTACAGTTAATGAAGAAACCTCACCTTTCAAGTGCAGTAGAGGATGAACATGTAACTGTCAATACATTTGAAAAACTAGAAACAAGTGAAGCATTGGTGGCCTATTTAAACCATATCCAGCTCAATCTTTCATTCCAAGTAAGATTAAAGACTGTTAGAAGATATGTTTATGTGTTGTTTTTACTTTACTGTAGGTCATACAAATATTGCCGTCATCACTAATCAAATTGTTTTAATTTATTTCATTCTTTAGACTGATGACAAAGTTGTTCTTTTGAGAAAGCTTATTGACACTTACCATCATAGTGAACAGTCTTATGTACGCCTGAAAATTGTTTGCATTTTAGGTGACTTTAGGAAAGTTCCAAAATTTGATGTTCAGGTAATATGCTTTGTTAAATAAATTTCCATTATTTGTTTGTGATGCATTATTTGTTTTTTTATTATAGATTATAATCAATGAAATAATAAAACTTATTTCAACTGAGACTTCACATAAAGTATGTGCTTCAATGATATGCACATTGAAAAAGGTATCTATATAACAACTAGTCGTAATATACTATAACTGTTACCTAGATAATAATTAATTGTCTGTGATTTTTTTGTGTTACAAATAGCTAGGCAGTTTGCTTTCATCTGATAGCCCAGTGCTTGGAAAAATTATTGCCATTGGCACTAAGGTATGTAGGCTATAAGCTTAACATTTAAGCATTTTATCAGTCTATATATTATTGTAATATATTTAAATGAATTTGCAGTTACTTAACAATTCCAATCACCTGGTGAAATGCCACTGTCTTTCTTTACTTGGAGGCTTGAGAAGTCTTAATAATCTTCAAGGTGAAAATGTAAAACTCATCTGTAAATTTACGAAATCTCAAGATCCTCGAGTGCGTACGGCTGCTTATGATGCACTGGTAAGAATATCCTATTTGTACTCTTTTTTTCTATCACTATTCTCTTCAATGACTCCGCTTCTTTATACATCAATATATATTGGTCTTATTATTATTTATATAGCTCCAATTGCATGACCGGGGGCAAAAATTAGAGCTGTGCATATATTCAGATGTGTGCTCAGCCTTACAAGATGACAACGAAAATGTGAGACAGTCAGCAATGCGAATTATCTGGGTTTTATCTCATACATATCCTGAAAGGTAAAACCAATGCTCTGAATATTTAAAGCAAAACTCAATAACTAATAATTTTTTCTGTAGTTGCGTTGTTATTCCTGGATGCCAAGATGAAGTGCACTTAGTCGATGATGCTTTCGCTAAGATTTGTCAAGCTATAGGTGATTTATCAGTTAATGTAAGAACATTAGCTGCAGAGTTACTAGGATCCATGGTCAATGTAAATCCACATTTCTTGGAACAAACCTTGGACAAAAAGTTGATGTCTGATATGAGGGTACATATTTATCGACTTTTTTTTTACATATACACTCGACTTTTCTTATTATGAGCGAGTAATTTTAAAATTTATTTTTATTATTATTAATTTTGTTTTTTCTCCCAAAATAGCGCAAACGATCCGCCCACGAAAGGCATTGGGAAACTGTTACATCAGGAGAATGGGCTAGTGGTGCACGTTGGGCAGATGATAAACCTAGAGAAAATTTAGATGCCGAATCCGTTTCTCTTATACATAGTGGGGCTTGTGGAGCATTCGTTCATGGTCTCGAAGATGAGTTTATGGGTAAATGTGATTTTATATTCCCCCTGCTTTTGATTAATTCGACTTCAGTTCATTCAAATATTATCCTCTACAAACCTTAACCCTTTCAAATGGTGTTTATCTTACTTTATAGAGGTTCGAAGTGCTTCTCTCGATTCGCTATGCCAATTGGCGCTTTCCAATCCAAGGTTTGCAACACTTTCTTTGGATTTCCTTGTAGAGTAAGTAATGCATTAAAATGCTGTTGTATTATGCTTGATCATTTAATAATTTTCCGGCACCCGGCAGTATGTTTAATGACGAGATTGAGGAGGTGCGTCTGAAAGCCATAGACTGTATGACCAAGATTAGCCAACTTATTGTGTTACGTGAAGATCAATTGGAAATCATCCTAGGAGTGCTGGAGGTATGGCGTATCTATTTTTTAGTACAAAATTCAGAGTTACTTTATTAAAAGTTGCAAATCGTAGGATTCTAATGTTGAAATCCGCGAAGGATTACATCGAATGTTGGGAGCGTGTCGTCTCTCTACAAAGGCTTGTCTTAAGCTGTGTGTTCAGGCTTTGCTTGACAATCTAAAACGTTATTCTCAAGTATGTTTTCTGAATGCTTCGCCTAATTGAAGGTATCTAATGCGTAATTTAAAATCTGTTTAGGATAAACGTTCGATATGGCGTTGTCTGCAGTTGCTAGGACCCCGCCATCCAGATTTGACACTTCTCCTTGTTCCTGAATTATTAACCGTTCACCCTTTTTTTGATATGCCGGAAGCTGACGTCGAAGACCCCTCATGTAAGAGCACTTAATTGTTTAAGTCAACGTTTTTTGTTTTTTTCTATGCATTTGTTTTTCGTGGTGTTTTTGCAGACGTTTGCGTGTTGTTGCTCGTTTTCAACGCCGCACAGTTTTGCCCTCAAATTCTTAGTTTATTCGAAGAGCACATCCGCAGACACTATCGGTACCTCCGAGACACAATTTCGAATTTTGTGCCTCATCTTCAGGTAAAAATTGTGGTCTTTCTGTAATACTAACAATTGAAAGGAAAGTAATACTTTTAACTGTTTATAGCTTACTGGCGTTGAAGAAATGGAGGGGCAGATAGAATTTGAAACGAACACCAATTATTTTCTTCAAAATGTTATGTCCCGTTTGAATCAGCCGATCAGTACAAATCAGATTAAAGTGTGGGATGCGGCATGTCATGATTTGATTCGCTTGGCTCAAATCGATAGCAGCTTGGCACATGGTGTAGAACTGTTAGCCACACAGTTAGAATGCCATATTCTAATTGCAAAAGTTATGAATAGTCCAGCGTGGATTGATTCTTCGAGTTTAAACGTACAAGACGGTGATGTAGTGAAAAATCTAATTGACCAGTTACAGAGACGAAGTCTTAGGTAATTAGATTTAATGTTACATTAATTGAAGGAGTAAACAAAATTTACTCATTTTCTCATTTTAGACTCCAGTACATGTTCAGTAATTTATCCACTGAAGAAATGCTACTCATTCAGAGCACACGTCTACAAGCTATGGCGATTCAGCTGGTATACATTGTAAGAGCTAGTAACACATCCGCGTTGGCTTTATCAGACCATTTCGTTTCCCGTGTCGAAGCATTGAAAGGGTAATTTCTTTTTCGTTTAACTTCGATTAAAAAAAATAAGATTTAATTAATCAAGTTGTTGTAGATATGGAAATTTACCTTCTTTTGCTGGAGCGATTGTGAAGGAAATTGCACGAGTAGATGATACTAAACCAGGTGTATTGTCGCGAATATTGCTTCCAATCCTTCAAGCTCATATTTATGTTGCCCCATTCTGCCTGCCTGCCAAGGTAATTTATTTTAATATATTTATGAAATATCAATGTACCTTACTTGGTAATATTTTCAATTTATTATTGCTTGTTAGGCTTTTAAATTGAGCGCTGACATTTTAGAACCGTCTGGTGAATCGGATAATCCGCAGAAGTTCCTGGCAGGCTTCGTATTGGGAGTGGTTTTAGACGCCGAAATTCAAGGACTTGCTCATTCAGAGTATTTGCGAGTCCGTGTGAAATATCCCGATCTTAATGCTCAGCTAATTATACCACAAGAGTCGCATCTGAAGATGATCAAACACTATCCTAAAAATGATTCGAGTGAGAATATTATTTCCGTTCCTGATCACCGTTTGCGAACATCTGTTTTGGTATCACATCAAGTGTGGACAGAATCATCGCATATTGAACTTTCTTTGGTTTTGGATGTTACTGATCCCGAGGTTCCTTCTGCTTTAAAAAGATGGCGAGGTTTCTCAGAAGACTCATTTATTATTGAACTATGTAAACCTGTACGAGTTCTTGTATCTCCTAAGCCAATCAAGCGAGGAATATGAATTTTAAATGTGAGATTGTTGGAACCATGAACGAAATTGTACGGAAAATACATATTACTACAATTAACTACTGAATTTGGTTTGTTCCTTCTATTCTCAAAATTGTCAGTGTCAGTTCTTTCACCCTTTATTTTTATTTTTAGGTATAGTACAAATTCAAGTAAGAATCGACAATCGAGCTTTGTGATTTTCAAAATGTTGTGCTTTTTTTAAAAAAATCCCCTACCGACAAAAACGTTTATATCGATAGTTACACAGTTCGTACATGTATCGATATTTAAGATCCGTCTCTCTTGCGTCTCGTCTCCCCGTTCGTCCCACGTGTGAAACTAAGTGTTCGTCTATTACTTCTCTCACGCACATCGCTACTACTTTATCGTTTAGTTTGACGAAATACTTTCATCATGGCAGTTCGCGTTCAATTTGAAAATAACAATGAAGTCGGTGTTTTTGCAAAACTGACCAACGCTTATTGCTTGGTTGCCATCGGTGGATCAGAAAATTTCTACAGGTAAAATATACGTGTCATGCGTCTTTTTCTAAAAAATCTTGAATAGGATTTCTCGTGATTTATCATGCTGCATTTGGTTCATGTTACAGTGTTTTTGAATCAGAGTTGTCTGACACTATTCCAGTAATTCACACATCAGTTGCTGGCTGCAGGATAATTGGACGGTTGACAGTTGGTGAGTTTTCCCTTCATACAAAAGTTGACAGTGGGTCTCTTGAAGATATTGAAAAATAAATTATGTTATTTTTGTAAATATTACTTTTCAACAGCTAACAGGCATGGTCTACTGCTGCCAAACAGTACTACAGATCAGGAATTGCAACATATTCGCAACTCTTTACCAGATTCTGTCAAAATCCAGCGTGTTGAAGAACGTCTGTCTGCTTTAGGAAATGTTTGTCAATCCCATTAGCCAATCAATTAATTAGGATTACCAATTCATCATTTGTGTATTTCACAGGTTATTGCATGCAATGATTATGTTGCATTGGTACATCCAGATTTAGATAAAGAAACAGAGGAAGTTCTTGCAGATACCTTAAATGTTGAAGTCTTCCGTCATACAATTGCCGGCTCTGTCCTTACTGGTTCATATTGCGCTTTTTCTAACCAGGGTGGTATTGTCCATCCAAAAACAACTGTGGCAGATCAAGATGAACTCAGCTCTCTTCTGCAGGTGCCTCTAGTGGTAAGCATTAGAACATGTAAAGAAGAAAAAGTTCACATATAAACATTAAGGTGTTTTTTTTTTCATTTTTCAGGCAGGGACAGTTAACAGAGGTAGTGATGTAATTGGTGCCGGCTTAGTAGTGAATGATTGGTCGGCTTTTTGCGGATTCGACACCACAGCCACGGAGATTTCTGTTATTGAAAACGTTTTCCGTTTGAATGAAGCAAATCAACCCAGCGTCATTACCACAGACATGAGAGAGTCGCTAATTGAGACGTAAGACTAATTCTATTTAATGCTTTTTATTGGAGCAGTTGAATTAATTTTTTCAATTTCGATAGGCTGACATAATTCGGAAAAATTGCAAAAAGGATACCCAAAAATAATGTATCAGAACAGTTGAATAAACAAGTTTTGAAACATGCCATTGTTATATTTACTTTAAATATCCACAATTTCTTTTTTACTGTGCCGTTGATGTAGCTACAGAAATAAAGGTTGCATTTTAATTGAAAATCTGTTGTATCTAGAAATATAACTGGTAAATTAATACAATCTTCGATAGTAGTTCCTAATTTAAACAAATGAACTTTGCGTAATTGCTCGATATTGTTTATTTATAATTGCAATAAACCTAGCCTTGACACAGTGTTAGAATGGAGCATTACCAAGATTGCTGTAAACCAAATTTTAAGCATAAATTAAGCTTCCTACAAATACAAGAGTGAAATTATAATAGAACTTTAGTTTAATGATGTACTGATTCGACGTGTTAGCCCTGTGCTGCTATTCCTCCTTTGTGTAGTCTACTTTCGTGTAGATTCATTTTTTGCAAAGCATCGAAATTTTCTATCCTTTTTTTTTTTTTGGTTCACCTTTTTAAAAAAATGGCATTACTCAATTCGTTTAGTTCCTGCTATTTATTATTTAGATTTTCATGCGTACCATATGAATAAAATTTTCCACAAAAAACAGTTAAAGGATACCCAAATTTGAATATAAGTTTTAAATCGTAAGTTGATGCTTCGAGAAAAGTGCAGATAACAATGATTTAAGATTTTTGTTTTTGAAGGGGAACTGAAGAACTGCTTGGTTTGAAATCCTGTAATAGACAATCATATTTGGACATCAATTAGACGGTGAATTTAACTAAAGCGAGCGGACATAGAAATACCAAGAGCTGGTTGTTCAGGTATTCAGTTATCGACACGCTTAACTGTAGGCGAAGCTCTTCTTCTACTTGAAACCACAATAGTTCCGTCATCAAATTAACGATTTGGGTGTAGGTTGCGGATGTGCTATCTGTACCGGAAATCTATATAAATAAAATCCAACTACTAAAAATTTGTTCCCGCTACTTCTTGTAGGCAATATAATATTTGTAAAAAAAAAATTATAATAAACAACATTTTTTTAAATATAATTTAAAATACCGATAGACTGAAGAATTCGGCAGTTGCCGATCCGTACAAAAGCGGAGTTAATTCCAACTTAGTCAAACTATAAACCGTACCTAAATGTAGAAAAATGTATATGTTTAGTTATTTACACACTTATGATAGACTAGCATACCATATACCATAGCTTTGTGCTATTGTTTTAATGGACATTATCGACACTATTCTACTGCTATGATTTAATTTCTTTTTCCCATGACTTTTAACACGAAATCATTCAACATTTTTATGTACAATGTCAAAGGAATAAAACTTAAGGTACAATAGTGATTAAACATTCTGTCACTACGGGTGAGAGCGTCGGACTGTGTCGACTTTCTGAAATCAGAACCAATTTACGTTTTACATTTGAAATATTGTCCTGCCGTCGTACCTGTTGCTATTTTTTCCAGAATTTATTTATTAGCATAGTCTAGTAATAAAACTCAATTAAACGAGAATTAATCACGATAAGCCAAGCTTATCTGCGCTTAGTGCTTACCATTATACATGAGAGTTGCAGTCCCGCTTGAGTAAACATCCATCATCATCATATCAAAGGGTCCATTCCCGACAATAGGATAAAAATAATGGTGGCTACCCACGACTGAGTAGAGGCCATTAATTTTTAGGTCTGACAGAGTCAGGGAAATGTTAAAGTGCCCGTTTCCATTGTCATACACTGCTGGAATCTCCACTGAAGAAAAGCCAAGCGACGTAACGTTCCTTATTATACGGACATCTCATTTAATCGTGTTTCATACAAAAAACTAACTAGATTTACTATTTGACGCTTACGTAGCATTGACATCTGCACGAAGAACGATATCGCTATCTTGCATCCGGAATGGGAAACTGTCGTTAGAGAACCATGGATCAAACGTCGGGATATTGAGGCCAGGAATTCCGTTGTCCATTAAATCGACAAAATCATTCCAGCACTAAACATATATACATACAAAAACAAGGTAATAGTAAGGACTATCTGGCCATTTAAACAAAAACGAGAATTACAAGAACAAATACGGTACTTTTTAAAATTAGAAATAATTTTACTTGTTCCAAATATTCCTCCAATGAAGTTTTTGCCATTTGAATACGGGTCATCAGCGCTAAAAAAATTACCAACCATTAAATTCTATTCAACAACTTATAAATTCAAAAATTCTCTTAGACTCTTACCTACTCCATTAGTACGACCGATCGAACCCAAAATCCCAATCAGAAGAAAACCCGTTATCAACTTAAAATTCATCGTCTCTACTACTTTGTGTCCAACGAATGATAAATTTATAATTAGCAAAAGGAGCACGCATCCAGTACGAAAATCTCCAACTCTTGTTTGATATCTCCAACATTAAAGATGCCACTTATTTGTAGATCTTCTTCTGCAGATAAGAATGATTGCTATCTATTGATATGAGATATATAGTACTGCACACAAGGAAAGCAATTGATGCCCCCTTGAATTGGGATTGATCAACCTTTCATTGCGACATTGGTTATATCGGAGTTATTTATCTTTTCAATCGCCGTGCCCCCTGTGAGCCGTGAATGTCAAGACACAGAAGATAAGGGAAAATTTCATTAAGAATATCTCACCTCTTTATTGGAATTATTTCAATAATGATGCAATCGTGATACGATTTACGAGTGTCAACTTCAGCTCTGTGACGTTTTCAAGTTGATATCCGTATTTGGAGTTCAATCAACAGGATAATCGTTTTTAGTTTTAGTTTATATTTCTTTTTATCAAAACAAATACGAAACTGCACTGATCCTTACCGTCTAAGATCGCTCCGCATCCGTTTCTTTTCTTCCCGCTCTGGTCCGCGATGCAATATCCGCTTTTCGCGATCCGTTCAAGATCAACCACATTATGTTTACTAATTATCAGAAATATTTTGTTTCGGTCATCTACTTAACTTGGAAACCACGGAAAAAGAATGTGCCAACACCTCGGTGTAATTAAATACACTTAACTAATTTCACTCGTCAGGAAAAATGACAAAATAGCCGGGAAATCGGCCAGAAATCGAGTATATAGGAAGACAAAAAAATTTTTGGAAAATACCCTCTGAGTTTGTTGGGAAAAGCTTGGGGGAAAAAATTCTCAATTTTCTCATTTTTCCGGAGGTTCACTTGGCAAAAGAGTGGGCAACCCCTCGCTTTTCACTCCTCTACCAGCGCTTTCTGCCTTCCTTCAACTGTGTATTTCAGTTGTCTTTAATTTAACCACAACTAGATGGCGTAAAGTGATCGGATGTTTGATGGCAATTCTTTTATTTAAAAAAATTTGACCACAAATACCGATCCTAACTTCAGTCATTTTTTGGGAAGCGGGTTTGACTCTGGTTCGACTAAATCATTTCGTCAAAGGTCGGCGATCGCGAACGAAAATCGAGTGTGCTCGGTACAATCCTGACATTTATGGAAGCTCCAGAATCGTTCTTGAAATTATTTAATCGGACCCTACTGCATAGATGTTTTAATTTTTTTTTTTATCACTAGTTGGTCCAACACTAAGACTTTGCTAATGCAAAATTTTACATTCACCCAAAAATTAAATCTTATCATGAAGCTATTTATACATTTTCGGGTTTTTTTGTTTTCTTTTACCGAGATTATACAAACATCAGTACACTGTCGATTTTGCGCCTTCCTGTTTTGGTTTGGCCCATCTTCAGAGCGGATATACTTGCCCCTTCATTTTTTTTTTCTTTCGCAAGGTCTGGCATGGGTTTTTTTTATAAGATGGGGAGAGAATCCCCAAAATAAAAATTTTTCCCACCGATCCCGAATTTTACCCCACCAAAAATGAATAACTTTTCTTTCTTTAGCTTCCTTTCACACATAGATCTTTTGTATTTGTCTCACTCTGGTATTGAACCCGGAGTGGGGGGACACTGGAATCAAAGTACAAAAGTTCAATGAGAATCCTAAATCTATGTTGGTCTTGCGTTATCAAACGACGGAGATAAACGTACAACAATTAATAAAAAAAGAAACATAATAAAAGAGCGCCAAATATTTTGGTACAATTTTATCGAGGTATAATCTTCAATATTTTTACCAAATTTTTACCGACATTATTTCTTAGAGAGTATAAAAATTCCTCTTTGAAATCCCAATGTGATTGAATTTTGTAATAATTTATCACAACTCTTGCAGTAACATGTATTCTGAAAAAGCAAGGCTGTTATTAAAGCTTTTTGAAGTGGAACCTGTTTTTGAACAACATCAGAGGAGGGCGTAATGGTTGTATTGTGTATTGTATAGTAACATCGTTTAATGCAATCCACTACATAGCAGCCAGTTCCTGTCCCAATTCCCATTCATTGAATTCTACTTTTACTCGGCGTGTATTTTTTCTGCGGATAACTAATTCAATACGTAGCGCAAAAAAATTTGGGACCGATAAATGTTCCATCTGTAGTCAAATTAACACTGTTTATCGCATGCTCTTTTTGCCACTTTCTTCCATCCACATCACTTGCGGCGTTTGCCTTTTAGCTTCATCCCTGCCACGGTTCGTTTTATTTATCATTCATTGCTTTCGCGTGTGAAACATTTCTGTTTCGTGTTACGAAATGAAGAACTATTGCGAGTTTCACCCTTTCAGCCAACACCTTGTGATACCTTAACATATTAACATCCGTTTCCGGAACGCTAGGCCAACAACGATTTACAATGGAAACATGACTAGTACCGACTAGTACGTAACGTTTATTTAGTATTTTTTTTTTCTTTTTTTTTGCGCATGTTTATCATTATTTCTTCTATTGTATACTATTTCAGAGAACAACTGATTACCACTACGGTAATAATCACCAGTAATAAGAGGTTAATCAAGGTTAATATGAAACTGAAATAAGGTAAACATTGGGTTTGATCGTAACATCGCGGTTCTGAAATTCTTTACAGATGGTTAATTACAGCGCGCGTCACGGGAAAGAATCGGTCCGTAGCAAAAATTTCAACTTTCTACCAATGAGAAACGACGAAAAGAGCGATGACAAACCATCATCTGTGTACGTTCACCCTGGTATGCGGCTCCCCAAACACAAACATCGGCTGGCATTTGTCAAACTAATGCTTATAATTAAAAGAAACACGATATTTTTTCATCGAGAAATAGAGTTAGTCAAAAGCAATCTGTGTTCACCAGACTCTGTCGTGCGTCCTCCCGCAAGTTGTAAACCGAAGCAGAAGGCGAGTCTCTCATTTTCTCTTGAGCTGCGCTGGGGGGCTTTGCTTCTGACCGTATCACGAATTCAACGTTATAACACACACACACACACACACACACACAGCACACAGTGCACACACGTGAATCTAGCCCTGGAGCGACTAGCTGGGAACTAAACGCCGCTGCTTGGTTGGTTGTGGCGCGTGAGGCAGTTGGGAGAGGGCGAAAGAGAAACCGCTTTCGATTTCAACCTGCGTGGTTGCGTGGCCTACCGCCTTCCTTGTATTCGGCGGTTCGGCCGTCCCTGTGTCGAGTGACGGCCAAGCAGTGAACGAGTCGATAGCTCAGTTGCCATTGCTGAACGAACGCCAGTGTCTAGTGAGTTGATACATCGGACAGAGACGGAACCTTTTGATGTGTCATCGAAATTAGTTGGCCAAATCAACGTCAAGTGTATCTCTTGTTTATAGTTGTTTGGTTGGTTGGTTTGTGTGTCGAGAGTGAGGCCGGCCATCTGCACGATAACTTTGCAGGAGTGTAAGTCAGTGAAGAAATGGATTGTTGACGGGGTAAACATTTGATTTGATCAACGCCGTTTATCTGTGGTGCCCGTTGGAGAGAAAGAAACGAAGAGTCGGAGATGGAAGACGAAAGCGCTTACATTTCGCACAGTGGCCTGGTGGCTCGAAGCCCGCAAGGGCACGCTGCCACCAGTATGCCCATCAAAGGCAACGAAGAGATTTGGGTGGAGATTCAGACCCACACGTTCCGCAACTGGGTAAACGACATGCTCAAGGAGACGGGCTTCCAGGTGCGCGATCTAAGCACCGACCTCTGCGATGGCGTCCGCCTAGTGGCCCTTATCGAGGTCCTCCAAAAGCGAAAACTGCGCAACGTTCTCCGGCCCGTCAATCAGCACCAGATGCTGGAAAACGCAACCACCGCCCTCAACGCTATCACCGCTGACGGCATCAAACTTGTCAACATTGGTATACACTAATATTTCCAATATTCGGCCAGAATGATGGGGCAATTGTTTAAAAAAAAAAAACGTGGAGTAGCTAGGCTTTTAGACAAGAAAATGGACTGTAGGCCCCGCCCACGGAACATCCACACGACCTAAATTCGTGAGATTGTGTCTGAGAAAGAAAAAGAAAGAAAGAAAGAAAGAAAAAATAGTCAGTGGATGTGGCACGACGCACCATCCGCTGTGGATAGCAAAAGAAAAAAAAAATTTCCCAAAAATCCACTTTCACTCTCTTACCGTATATGGTAAGGCTTGTCTTGATGCTCTCGCATTCTAACCGTCGTCTTGCACGAGGCACAGTGACGTAATCAACTGTTTGAGAAGGGACGTGCTGCAAAAAATAGTTGAGAAACAATAGCGATATTCGGTTGGAGCTGCTCAACATGAGCTATCCTTCTCTGTTTGTCGAGTTGTTATAGTTTGTGTAGATTCTTCCATTTCCGACACTCCCTTTCTCTCCTTTGTTTCATCTCTGCTTCTTCCTTCTCCTCTTTTTCTTTACACGTATATACCTTCACTTTCACGTCTATGCAGCAGCCAGCAGCAGCGCTCACACACATTCTCGTTCTCCCTTTTCCCTTTTTTTCCAGCTTTTTTCGTCCGCTGCTGCTGGGCTCTCTCAGGTGATACCAAGCGAAAGTTCACGTTGATGGTGGTGTTCCCGAGCCTTTTTTGGTTCTACTACACACAAGGGGCGTGCTGCTGTTGACTGCGCTGCTGCCAGTTTCAGTCAATTGACTCAAGTCGGGCGGCCAAGACTTTGAGACTTTAGAAGCTCTTGTAATTGATTGATTGACTTACTTGGCTCACTCCCTCTTGCACTCCCCTACTCCCCTTTGGAGGAAATATTTGAACTTGAAAACACACTAATCACCAACCATTTAGTTGCCCAGATCTTTTCAGGTTTGCCAAAAGCTGCTGCCTCCTAAATTGTAGTTCAATGAAGTCATTATTGCATGCTGCACTACCTTACAGTAGTAGATAGCTTGTACCGCATGTGTGCCTGCGCGTGCCAACCGTTTAGAATGCTGTGAAGAATAAACACGTTTTTTATGTTTCACTATAACAACTAGAGGAATATCACACCATTAGGCTCGAATAACGACCAATGATCATCACGAGACGTTTGTCTTGTTCTTGTATATTTATTAGCCGTCAAAGACTGAATCTGCGAATCAGCCCTTTTTCTTTGAATTATTTTGCTTTTGCATGGGAAAAAAAAGCGTGGTGTAAACTGCATTCACCGGGATCAGGTGCGGGACAAGTTTTCTGGGCTTTATTCGAGAAACCGCATAATAGAGAAAAGAGCCGGCCGATTATACAAGGAAAGAGAAGTTTTTCGCCATAAGAGTTCTCTGTTCTTTCGGGAGTCTGCCTATAATATGGTAGTGAGGGTGAAAGTGGAACGCCGTTTAAGGATTAAGAAAGAGCAACATGATAGCATGTAGAACGACCTTTTCCAGAAAACAATTCAACAGCTTTCGAGTTTGCAGCTTTCTCTCCTGATCGTTTGTCCTTTAGCCATTCCCAAAAGGGTCCGCCAAAGTGCTGAGGCCAACGAGTAACTTCAACGAGCCCAATGGTCGCCAACCCCACTTACACTTTGTCACTTAGCAGTTAACTCATTGCCTATGGTTACCATATGCAATTGTCCCATTCATTCGATAGGCATCCCAGATTGTCACAGTAAAAATATGCAATGAAACTCTCGTCATCATTTGATGTTGAATTTGAATGATTGATCGGCCAAATGTTATGCTACCTCGCGGAGGTAGAACGAGGCATCTGCTAAACACAAAAGTATCACCTATACCTGGCAATAAGCTAAAAAGGCAAGCGATTTCAAGGCCGCCGTGAATCGCCGTTGGCCAAATAATACTTTCCGTCTTTAGGCATGATTGGAATTCGTTATGATCACGGAGCTGGCCCAACTCCTTTGATTGGGAATGACATCAGTCAGCGGAACCAACGGCGGGCGTACTCCTCCCAGTGCGCCCCAAAATGGGCCCTACTTCTCGCCTTTCTAGGGATGCAAATATATACACTAGATAAGGCCAAATTCACATTTGATTTCATTTAAGGCCAGACTATCCGGACAAGAAGCGTAAAATGCAGTAAAATGAGCTTTTTCTTTTGGGAGGGCCACTATATGCGTAGCACCAAAAAGGCTTCTCGAGGACTCTAGGCGTCCCCTTTACGTTGTTAATGGCGTGTTCTTTTCGTGAATTCACGTTTCCGCCCAGCAAACTGTATTATTGACAGCTGTTGCTAGTCACAGAGTCCCAATAGTCAATTGACCAAAAGAATGTCCTCCACCTGCACCAAATAAGTCAATGGTGAAATTGATATTCTTGAGGCGTATCCATCTACGATTCGTGATTTTAACGTTCTGCCAAAAAGCCAGTTTTGTTTAACTCTTTGTTTTTTCTCTACCATTAACAGGTAACGTCGACATTGTCAACGGGAATCTGAAACTAATATTAGGCCTCATCTGGTCACTAATTGTCCATTACCAAATCGGGCGTTCCAAATTCCCGCCCAAAAAGTTGATGTTAGCATGGCTCAAGGTTAGTTTTTGTTTTCGATATGTTTTTTTTCTTTGATTTCTCCTTTTTTTTGTTCCGTTAATGCTGGTCTCGTATAGTAAGATCAAACCGTTTAAGGAATTTAAATCTGTTTTGCTGTAGGCCGTTTTACCAGAGACGGGTGTCCACAATTTCACCACCGACTGGAACAGCGGAATACGATTAGCTGCCCTGTTGGATTATTGTAAACCTGGTCTTTTCCCCAATTGGCGTGAGCTCGACCCAAGGAATAGGTGATGATACATGATCAAAAATGTTTAATTTTAATTCCAGCGTTTTTTCAACGAATTGCTGTTTGATTGTTTAGTGTGGAGAATTGTCGACGTGCCATGGAATTGGCCCAAAAAGTCTTTGACATTCCGATGGTTTTGGAGCCAGAATATTTGGCTTCGCCGTATTTGGATGATTTGTCTGGAATGACTTATCTCTCCTATTTCATGAAGGAGAACAGTCCTGGATTTTTCGCCACGCTGCGCTGGGTTAACAGTCAAATACCTCAGATGAAAATTAATAATTTCACGGTAACATCATACTAGGCTATATAGTACGATACTCCTATTTAGTGAATTCATTGAATTGCTATTTCATCGCAGTCAAATTGGAATGACGGCGTCGCCGTTTGTTCGTTGGTCCACTCGCTCGGAGGACCTGTTCCAGGATTTAATAATCTCTCGCGCGATCCTGAAAACTGGGAGAGCAATCTTGAATTGGGTTAGTAAGATCGAAATGTTTCATTGGCAAATGATACAAAAACTAATATTTTCTGTCGTGCGTCGACCAGGAATCCACGGAGGTGAACGTCTGAACGTGGAGCCGGTGCTCAAAGCTGTCGATATGGCCGATCCCAACGTGGAACATTTAGGTGTCATGGCCTACGCTGCCTATTTCCAGTGGGTGAAAGCCCGTCCAAAGCCATGCGACCGCTTGAAAATCATTCCCGATGGCAAAACTGTTCGCGTCCATAATCCGGTAAGAAAAAGAAACACTACTATACTCAGCAACCAGCCAACCACTTCATGTTAACTCCTTTTAAAAGGAAATTTCCCTGAAAGTAGTAGGGGAGGGGGGCTATGAGAGTTTTTGTGGTTGAGTCAAATGTGTCGAGCAAAATATCCTAGTGAAATCGCGAAGAATGATGGATGAAGATACATCCTCGTCTCAGTGTCGTTATTGTGGAAGTGCCTTTAATTCCACAAGAGTCCCAAAACAAGAATGTTTTGAATCATCGGCACTATTATGCTGCATTTTTTTCGTTGGCATTTATTATTCAGCGCCAATATGTCTGAAATATGTCATTGACAAAATCTGATGGAAGGAAAGCGAAGCTGATAATTGTGTACATTGTAGGAGTTGTGGGATTATTCCGCTTGCAAATGTGGTAGTTCCGCATCATTTGTAAAATAAATTGTTCGTCTGCATGACACGATTGCCGTCATGTGCGGCTTTTCTCCATGCCGAAATCAAGACAACGGGGATTTCTTGTTTATTTCTGTTTTGGTTTTTACTGGTGCGGAACTCTTTGTTCCAATAGTGTAGCATTAATGAAACGGCCAAAGCCTTCCGTGCCAGGTGGGAAGCGGAAGCCCAGGTGAGGAGAGTAGCCAACAAGAGCCTGATGCAACATAGTAAATGGTAGGAGGAGAAGTAGAGGTAAAGTAGAGAGAAAGGAAAGGAAAGGAAACCTCAAGAAAGAAAAACACATCGACTGAAAATTCTCATGTAGAAAGTACTTGGTTATTTCACGCAGCCGTGAACGCAATAGTGACCATTCGCAGCAAAGGGAGAGGTAACTGTTGCCCCGCACTTATTAACGCTCAGTTTCAAACTCTTTTTTTAAAAGGCCGGTTGAGTCCATCCAAATAATCGGGGATTTTTCATATTATCGCAAATCGCATATTATATTTATATTATCCCACTTCTTCACTCTTCTGTTGTAAATGCTGTTTTCTGCATTTTCTCCCGTCTGTTAGTTTTCACTAGCTATTTGCAATAAAATTTTTTTTAGTAACGTTAAGCTGAACGATTGATTCTGACGTTGGCAGGATGTTTATTAATCTGGCCATTACTTTTTTTAGGCGAATTTCAAAATCGAATATCTGGTTCCAGACGTTGACATCAAGGAGATAACAGCCGAGGTGCGGGGGCCCAGCGGCGAAGTTGAGTGTCGCCTTAACTTGACTCCCACGGGTGGAAGTGGCTCGTTTATTCCCACAGAAGTCGGGATGCATGAGGTTCGTATGACTCTCTCACGAGTGGTAGATATACTAGCGAGCGAGCTGTTGTCCGCTGCAGCCACAGCAGCACCCACCTCTTCGTCGATCGTCTCGGATGGCGTCCTACGATTCGTTCGAAACGACGATGAGAGTTTTTAGTCAAATGCCAGTTGATTACCAGCAGCTTCACTGAAAGGCTGTTCGTTTATTCATTTGGACGTGTGTTTTTTTGTTGTCTTCTTTCCTCTTTTTTTAGTTGACCGTCTACTGTGAGGGAGAAGTAGTCACCGGCTGCCCGGTTCGCATCCGTGCCCTACCGGATTTATCGCAGATCATGTTCTCGGGAATCGATCCGTGTGCGCTCGGCTCAATCGTCGAAGTGTTGGTACGTTTGGCCAATATGGTACTACAGCTTGATTAGAGATGAATCGCTTCAACACCTATTTTCTGGAAATTAGATTAATTCAAATGGCGCCGGCGGAGGGTCTCTTGAAGTGGAGGCCAAATCGCCAACTGACCGCATACTCAACTGCCCTGTCTCCAATGACAACGGGGTCTACACGGCCACTTTCCAGCCGGATGAAGCTGGCGAATGGAAGATTTCCGTCACCTACGAGGGAGAGCACATCCAAGGCAGCCCATTCACATGTTTCGTCTTCGATCCGCATGCCGTTAAGGTAAACGAATTCATTATTTCTTACTCAATCTATAAAGTACGGGGTCCCCGCACTGCGCACTTCAAGCTCGCACTTTAACACCGTCAAATACGCATTTCTACACTCCGCGAATTTTACCCGCATTTGTCGAGTAGGCTATACAAAACAGCAAATAAAAAACAAACGAATTCAATTTCATGGCGAAAACCACCAAACAAAATATCACATACTGAATCGATCAATTACAAAATTAAACGAAAAAAAAGTGAAAACCCCGCAGAAGGGCGATATCCGGATACCAAACTTTCAACCTTCCTATTTAAATCTCTAAGGATGAAATTAATCTTTCGTCGAATAATTAGTCTACCATGTAGAATTTCATACGGCTAATCGGTAAAAAAATTACAAAAAAAATTGTCGAAAAAGTGCAAATCCTAAATGTAGATGGAATATTTACCTCAACCACCAATGAGTAATACCCGACGTTGGAATCCCAAAAACTCCCAAAGCGATATCAATAAATGTTTGGGAGGCCCCAATAAATCCGATAAAAGCCTTCGCATTTTCCAAAGAAAATCAGAAAATCTTAGGGAAAAATACAAACATTAAGGGCTCGCATTATTTTATGTCAACACGCTAGAATTGTCATTGTTGATTGTTTCTATTGCTACAGCAATACGGCTTAAAGAGCCAGACAATAGCTGTTATCCCTAAAATGACTCGGTTGCCGAAGCTAGCCTAACTTGAAAGTACACACGGGCACGTTTTATCACGCCACTGGTGTGTATTATATTTATAACCGGCGTGAATACCGGTGGAGGATCGATCAACACTTTCCTCTTTTTTTTCTCCAACGGTCGAGATTATTTTGGGTGTGAACAAGTCTTCCCCCAAAACGACTCTCACTGACCACACACCTGCCAGACTACACGAAACGTTAAAAAGTTGCACTTTTCCCACGCTAGCACACTCTACCACTATCGAGACTCTCCGTATAGCCAACAAACATGTGGCGCCAGCTCGAAAGTGAAGCCTGGTGAAAATCAAAAATTAAGGGAAAACCCGGAAAAGCAAGCCATGTAGTGGTCTTGTCAATTTTGAATGATCTAAAGACGCTAATGAATTGAATTTGATTGATTTTGATCAGTTGCTGGACATTACGGGAGCCATCCCCGGAGAGAAATTCACGTTCACGTGCGATGCGTCGGAAGCCGGATGGGGCGAGGCCAAGTTCGACTTGGTCCATCGTGGCCGCTCCTTGCCACACACTGTCCGCGAGGTGGAGAAGGGCATCTACATGATCACGTTCACGCCACAAGAGCGCGGAAAGCATCGCGTCTACGTCTACTACAACGGCATTGAAGTGAAAGGTATAATAATACGCTCATGCAAATCATCCGCCTCTCTCTCTCTTTTAGCTTTTCAAATTTATTCACGTGCGAAACCGCCGGCACTCACAAACTTGGCCGAGCGCTTTGAGATGTCATAACACAAGGCAAAACATTTTGATAGATGGCGATGGGAATTTCTTGATTCGTCGGTTTCCCTTCGGCGAAGACACAAAAAGAAAAGCCGCACGGTCCAATGCCTAAGGCTTGTGAACTTGTGACCAACCAATATATGCGCTGCAATGCAATCCAAATGAAATTCATTCAACTGTTATATATTGTATGGGCGATGACAGGCTCGCCGTTCAGTTTACGTGTGGGCAGCGGGAGCAGTGGCAGTGCTGATAAACATAATCACACCAGAGATTCAAAGTACGGAGCCAGCAACACGGCCAGTTTCAACAAAACGAAGGATACAACGACTGACATTTCGGCCGAAAGTGAGTACAGAAATTTACATTCTTCGACCGAGCCATAGGCCATATCTTTTATTTTTCTCTAACCTGACAAACTTCAACGATTTTGAATCTTGGTGCTAAACTAACTGCAGAGATTCTGAGGCAAATCAGTGCTAACCATCAACGCAGCAAAGCTAACTCGATATTCAATCAACATCAAAACAGTCACGGACATGGTGTTTCATTCGGCTCAGGTACTTAATAACAGTCCTGACCTATTTTAACTCTAACACATCTTATTAATGTCTTTTTTTATTTGAAATCTTGAATTAAACCCTGAGCTCCAGGAAGCAAAAGGTTGGCATGGTGTGTACGTTGAAATTCAAATCAATGTGTGACAATAGTTTCCTTGAAAATTCTTTTTCTGACATGAAATTGCATCAGTAGCCAATTTTTAAAAATGAGACTGAACTTGACATACCTAATAAGATTATTTCCAATAGATGTCACCAACCGATCGGTGAATACCAATGTCTCCTCATTGGTAGACAAGGGTTACAGCACTCTAACCAGCGACCGTCGCCATCTAACGGAGTTGAACCAAGAGAAACTCTACGCCAGTTTGGGCCGGGACAAGCGGCTGAGTTCAGTGGAGCGGGAAAACAAGCTCCTGTCGCCCGAGAAGGTCTTGTCGTTGAGACGAAATTCGGCCGGAACAGGAGCCGACGCTGTCACGCACCCGACACAACCGTTGAGCTCCCTCTTCCAGTCCAGCAACGCAGAGGAAGTCAACGGAAGGTCAACCTCCAAAATGTCGCGTGAATTCACGACCAACGAATCGAGGCGCTACGTCAACGAGACATTCGAGTCAAGATCGTCCAATCACTTGTCAAGCGTCAACAAACACGAATATAATTCCAACGAAATCAGTTCTCCCATCAATCACGTCCTGACAAACAAAAGCGAAAGCAACCGGATAGACAGCGCTTCAAACGTCAAAGGTACGTAGGATAACCACCTCACATAATGTACATGTGACGTTTCTTCCTTTTAAAATACAAATGAAAACACAATTCAATAATGACAACGTGTAATAGTTTCGTCTATGGCGTTGGGTGCCACGCCGTATCGTCGAGACTCGTGGGATGCAATGGCCAAAACAGGAATCGGCTTCAGTCCCGATGATAAACTCAACAGCTCATCTCGTAAGTCAAACCCGTTTTGTAATTAATCCACTGCTGCAATCGTCTAATCTTTTCCTGAAATTACCCACTTGAGAGTTGACTCTGACTCATTGACTGATTGAATTTGACAGTTGCCCGTAACCTGTTTGTCGACTCGGTGCACGATGAATCAGACGCCGTCCATTCACGTTTAACTTCCATTCGCCAGTTCGATGTAGCCAACGTGACGGTGACCGGCGAAGGTTTGAACTTGGCGCCAGTTGGACGCGTCACTACGTTCACCATCCAGTCACGCGACATGGAAGCCAATGATGTCAACGTCAAAATCACAGGTCAGAGCAGCGTCACATATTTTTATTGTATCTACAGAAAATAGTTCAGCCGTTTTACTTTTCCGGCACTTCCACTTCCACCGCAATTCAGATCAGTGCAGCCTATAGTTAGCGCACAAAGAGGCGTTTCCCTATCTCAAATTTTAATAATTTTGCCCCATTGCTTTGAGTTTGATTCGATTAGTCACGTAGGTATATAGCGTTTATCTAACGTTATATTTTCCTCCTACGTGTTTTGTTATTTAGCTCAACTCCTGGGAAAAAAAATAGGACATTTGACAGCAGAAAGAATTGTGTGGTGTAAATGACGACAACTCAAAAGATAAATACTGTATTTAATGTAGTGGAAAGGAGATTCTGAAAAAAAAGGACTCGGTGAATTTTCAGTTGAATCCCATTCTCCCTGCTTATCAGTTATTCTACATTCTTAGACAAATAAATCGAGCTGAGAACCCACAGAACCTACAGAAAACAATTGGCGGAAAGCTTCTTCTTTGATGTAGAAAGTACCGTATCAATTTTACCGGTTAATTCTGCTGTTACGCACCAGTTCATATCGAGTTTAGCGGCCATGGATCCGATGGATAGATTGAAAAGCGTATAGCTTGGGTCTTGGCAGACTTGGCACCAGTTGTTTAATACTTAATGTATAAACACACCAAATATATTTGATGGGTACCTTACAGGACATGGGCAACTGAAAAGAATTTGAGTGATTGCATGAAATACTTTTGTCATAGCAATGAAAACTGTTCTTGAATTTATCAAAGGCAAACTAGCTACATTGATTTATTATTATTAAATGACAGGTCCGAATCAGCGCAACATTCCTGTTCAGATTCAAAAGGCGCCTGGTGGCGTGAATGTATCCTTCAGCTCCACTTCAGTTGGCGAGTACACCATTGACGTTCAAGTAAAGAATCAACGTCTCGCTGGTGCTCCATTCAGGTGTGTATCATGTGACAATGAAGCTTCATTTGTTTACTTTGTGTATTGCTAAAAGGGAGAGGAGAGGTGAGGAACACCGAGAAGTTATTTAGGTACCGCTTGAGGCTCAAGGATTTCATTTGTATTTCCCCGGAAAACGGATATCCTCTGGGTGTTTTTAGCATCCTGAGCTTCTACGTTTACCACATTGTGCAAGCCCAAGTGCATGTTGTGCTGATGGTTAATTTGTTTTGATCGAATTCAACTTCTCATGGTTAATGCAGCCAAACGTCTCGTGCGTAGTATCCGCTTAGCTTACAAAAGAAAAGAGCGGGTTTGGATAGATCACACGCCGCTGAGATGATTTGGGTTACTGGCGGTCGCATTTCCTCCAGAAAACATTGACAAGTGCTTGTTGGGTGAGGCATGCTTCCAGCGTCATTATCGGTGGGAATGGCGTTCAGTTCCGGTGTCGCTTTTTAGGTTGCAGCTATACTGCCATCTCAATCGAGACTATCCCAAAAGATTTCATTTGTGTTCTGGTTTTTAGATGTTTCGCCTACAACGCAGAAGAAATCCGCGTCGGACGAGTCCCTAGTGGCGTCGTTGGCAAGCCCGTAGAATTTGAAAGTATGTGATTTTTTTTTGTCTCATTTCAATATCCCCGATCAAATGACGTGACAGAAAAAATGATACTGGTACTCTTTTTTTTCCAATTTTTAAACAGTTGACGGTTCGACAGCCGGGTCAGGAAATTTGGAGATTCTGGTGAATGGAGGACATGTGACGAGTTACGTCCGTGAACTTGGAGATCAATGCTTCCTGGCCTCATTTGTGCCTCATCAAAGCACCGTTCACACAATTGAGGTATGTTTTTTAAGAACGATCTAAATCACATTTTCCGAATTTTCCCTTATAGCTTCTGGCTTTTAAATCTGTGCAAGACATTTTTCTGCGTAAATGTCTTGCTTTGATATGGCCTGACTAAATGCATAGGAGTACTTACAGTACTAGCCTAATTTGAAACGGAAAGCTCATTTGTCTCGGTTGAACCGAGTTAAGAATTTACAATGAAATTACAATTCTTTTCAAGTCCAGCATGTATTTCAAAATACCGTGTTCACTGCGTTTCCAAATGAAGAATTGAATTTGCATTTCCTTTTTCTCTTTTGTTTTTCAGATGAAATTCAACGGCGAAACCGTACGAGGTATGTAAAAGCAGTTAACACACAACACCTTAAAAGACTATATTGATGTTGAGAGGTAGACAACGGTTTTTGGAATGGAACAATAGTTTTTCCTCTGATTCATTCTTTTTCTTCAAATACGGCGCAACAATATCGAATGTTGGCGATCATGATTTTTGTTTTTGAAATGAGTCAATTAAAATCCCTTTTTTTAGACTGCAAGTGTTTCGGGGGGCTATAATATCTCTGGTAAATTTAAAATAAGCCTCAAGAGGAGGTATCCCAATTGGGTTGCAGTTGCTGTTACACAAGTCTACCTCTTCTCTTGGAAAAAAAGAGTTCTTTAGTTGTTTGGCTTACACCGGCTTTCATCATCCCCTTTGGTTTGCCCTATTTATCTATTCTTTTCCCCCTCACTTTTCCTTCCTGTTCCTCCATCCACCTTTCTACGTACCTGTCTCTGTTTTGGGAGAGGGGGAGGGGAGGAGGAGTAGTAGAGAGGGGCTGCACCCACACTCACCGGTTTTCTAGCAAAAAGTCTATAGCTTCTAGCTAGCGTTTGACGTTCCAACCCAGTCCAGTCTCTGTTGACTTACTGCCACCGCTACACTGAAGCCAAGACCCGTATGCCAAATTGAGTTCAACAAGACATACGGAAATAGTTTGGTGAATTTCGGCTGTTTACTTGTTTAGATATTAAGGCTTTAATTTGAGCGAGCTGCTCACAGTGAAATCGTGCTGCACTCTTCTAACGGATTACGTACTTATCCAAATTATTTGATCTGTCGGGAGCAGACGAATAACTCTCTCTCTTCAACAGGTAATAAAGTTACGATTTTGACAACTCCCAAATTCTGTCCACGCACGTACACTCACGTTTTGTTCAACCCACACTGAACTCGACAATGGCGGCAGTAGGAAAAAATTTTGTTTGCTAGCATATAATGCAACTATACAATCGAGCTATCTTTTTTTACTGGACTAGGAACAGACAGACTATCAATCTGTAGCTCGTGTGGGGCTCGATGATTCACTGAACTTTGGAATTTAAAAGGTCTTTGGAATTGACCTTTTTATTCGAGGATATGGACGTGCTCTTTTTTTTATTTAAAAAGGCTAACCAGACAGTTAGTTTAAGCTTAAGAAATAGAGGGAAAAAAACACATTTTTTGGAAAAGAGGAAATCAATCGGTTGACCGCTCTGCCGACTGCGAGCTATACTTATTTTGATATGCCAGTCACGTCGGCTATTTATTTCTTTTTTCTTTTTTGAACGAAAATTCTTTCCTCATGCCGGAGCATGGAAAGCATTTGCGTGAAAAACCACCGTTTCCGGGATTTTTATTTATTCCAGTTAGTTGTTTTCCTTAATTCAACCAGATAACACTGGTAAATACTGGTAAACATGTATTTTTGTCAACTATTATTTATCATCAAGGACCGGTGGGAGGGAAACAAAAAATATTGTTTGCATTCAGAAAATGAGCGAAGGTATTTCTAGTGACCTGCTATTGTGAACCTGGGGGACTGTTATACCTCGTCTAAGGACGAAGAAGCCCCACCCGACCCGTTAGCTAAAGTTGCTGTGTGGAGTATATACGTGAAGACTAGGGGAAAGATTGTGGCAGCACCAGAAAAAGAGTGAAGCCTACCTGTGTGTGTGTGTGTGTGTGTGCTGGAATGGCCGGAGGGTATGCAGCAACGGTTCTTTTTTCTTCTCATGTCTTCCATTCTCCAGCGATTCTTGTGGGTCAGGATGCGCTTATGTAGCAGCGCAGCTCGAGATCGATGGTGACTTGCCGCACGCCCCAGCTGGCTGCCCTTTTCTGGGAAGTAGACGAACCAACTCACTCACCTGTGTTTACCCGCAAACAGTTCGGTTTCTCAAATTATTATTCCACTTTGGCAAGAAAAAATCAGTTCCAATTTTCCCATGCACTTTCTGTCCATCACAAATCAACGTACATTCCGATTTCGAGAAGACTGCTCAAAACGGTAACGTGACCAAATTGGTTTCGCTCTGTTTGCTTCCATTTACTCTGTGGAACAGACAGGCCCTGAAGTGTTGAACGAAGCCAACAGGTCTAGAGCAGCAGTCCCATACAGAAATCTAGGCCGAATCTAATCTAGGAGAAATCCCGCTTGTTTTGATCTCGTCCGATTTGGTTTTGATTGGAACCCTCTGTGACGATGTGATGTTTGCGCCAACAGGGAGCCCATGGGAAGTAGAAGTGTCGGAGGGATCTACAACGATGCTGTCAAACGCCGCCATCAAACCAGCCGTCATCGGAGGTGAAGGAGTGCGCCATTTCGCAGCGGGCAAGATCGCCTCGTTCGATTTGGATTTGCACGGCAAGAGCCGAGACGCGGCCGCCGTTTCCATCACCAGTCCCTCCAAGCGACAACTCTCGTCCCGTCTCGTCGACGGACCCACCAGCCAAGTGCACCGCGTCGAATTCAATCCCTCCGAAGTGGGCAGCTATTTAATAGACATCAGTGTCGACGGACTCAAGATCCAGGGCAGCCCCTTTGTGGCCAAAGCCTACGACAGCTCGCTCATTCGTGTCACCGATGTTACCAATGGCGCCGTCGGTCAGCCATGCCAATTTAGAGGTCCGTCTTCATTGCATTTCCACATTTTTCTCACTTGACTCTAATCGAAAATTTCGAATTCATTAGTGGATGCCAGCCAAGCTGGTGAGGGTCAGTTGGAAATATCCATCAACGACGGAGAGGTGCCTAATCACGTCCAGGTGCTTGGAGGTGGCAAGTGCTTAGTTAGTTTCACACCTGAAATAGCCAAAATTCACACCATCGAGGTAAGCCAATCATTCACACGACATTCCTACCCACTATTTCATTAAAGCCAATAATAACAGTATGCCTGCAAGGGAGAAAATAATTTCCTTAGTGTTTGTATGTGGTGCCTGTGTGGAAATTGTGGAAATTGATTTTTTGATTTATTATTATTATTTTTTTTTTTATTTTTTTTATTTTCTTAACAGATTAAATTCAATGGAGAGACAGTGCCAGGTAGAAAAGAAGTTGAGATGATTTTGAATGAATGAAATAATAATCACTTTTCATTTGCAGGATGTCCATTCGTGTGCAAGATAGCCGACACCAGTAGAGTTTCCGTTTCTTTGCGTAACATGGAACTAGTGGCCGCGGGAGAAGTCGCTCAGTTTGAAATCACCGTTGATGGGACTGCTAATTCCGAATTGGCTGTGGCTGTCAAAGGTGAGTCCTTACAAGAACATGTCTCTTTCTCAAAAAAAGAATCCGAGCGAAGGATTAAACATGAATTCAACTTGCACGTCGTATCTAATCATTGTGGTAATTCTTGACCAGGTCCAACTACAAATTTACCGGTGAAAATATCGGGTGGTGCACGCAATACTTTCACAGCCGAATTCAGCCCACGCGAGGTTGGCTCACACACAATTAGCGTTGACTACAACGGCTTACCGGTCACCGGCACGCCATTTGTATGCAAAGTTTACGACTCAAAGAAGGTCTACGTTAGTCCAATGCCAACCGGCGTGCTTCGAAAGAATTTGCAATTCACAGGTAAACAGATTTGGGTTGAACAAATTACGCTGTGGGAGGGGGGGGGATACGCTTTGTGTTGAGTTAAGTGAAAGAAAAAGCTCAGCCGACTTGAAATCTATTTAACAGTGGACGCCAGTCAAGCTGGAGAAGGCAATTTGGAGATCACCATTAGTGCGCGTGGACGCAACATTCCAACCAAAGTCCATCCTCAGGGAAGTGCTCGCTTTGCAGTCAGCTTTGTTCCTTTGGAGGCTATTGATCACGTCATCACCATTACATTTAATAAGGAAGCAGTGCCAGGTGAGCTGACGTCAATTCATTCGCTAACCCATAGGATGATCATTTAACATTAAAATTCCAACAGGATCGCCTTTCAATGCACCTGTTTTCACCGAACCTGACCGCATCGTCGTCAGTGGCCAATCGCTAGCTTCTTCCGCTGTTGGCAAAACTTCGTATTTCAAGTTGAGCAACGTCACGGGAAGCGTCGAGGATATTGAAATTAACGTTGAAGGTTTGTGGTTTTTCATCGAGTAAAAATGCACAACGCATATTTAATTGATATCAAATTCAATTTGAAATATCGCTGATGTATCCTTCAAGTTACTGTCCATTTCAGAAGACGTCAACATCTTCTAATTCATTCGCTCAAGTGCTGAATGTCTAATCTTTTTTAGTCAGTTGCACCACCTGAAAAGGTGTTTCATCAGCTCATAATTAATGGATGGAAAAGCCGATTTCTTGATTTGACTATCGTTATAGAGTCTTCATCTCTGATTATTAGAGGAGATGAGAAGAAAAACAGAATCCAGTTTTAGCATCTTCTTTCTCTTTTCTGTTCCAGGATCCTCTCCGTACCGACTGAGAGACTATTAGACCTTGACGTGACTTTCTTATTTCCTACTTATCCCCCCCCCTCCCCAAATATTCATTAGGCATAAAACAACCTTTCTTGCATTACTTTCCCTTTTTCTTATTCTTTTTACTCCCTTTATTTACCAATGTAACTTGGTGGTCTGTCCATATTTTACCCTTTCAGGAATTAACTGTTGTCGAGTTTATATTCATCGTTATTTTGCAATCCAAGACTTTCCCAGCATCCTTTTTTATTTTATTAAAAAGAATATCGAGTGACGCGTGGCCAAAAAAAAAGAGAGACTGACAAATATGACCTGAATTTTTTTTTACGTGCTTGAACGCTTTTTGCATTAACTACTTCGCAGATGTCGATTTAGATTGTGGTGTTATAAATTACCAAACTATTTGCCGCTATTAAACCCCACGTGGAAACGAGACATTTACGTTTTAATGAAAGATGCAACGTTAATACGTACGACGCTTGTGCACGACTATATGCAGGGCCATCTTTGGGAAATACGGTGGCCGCTCAAGTGAAAGACAATGGAGACCAAACGTTCCAGGCGGAATTCACACCCAAAGTGGCCGGCGAGCATCGCATTCATGTCCTTTATGAGGGACAGCCTGTAGCTGGATCACCTTTTAGTTGCAAGGTGTACGATGTGACGGCCATTAAGGTCAAAGAAGCTGCAAAAGGCGTAGTAGGAAAGCCGGTCACCTTCTTGGGTAAATTCCAACATTTATATTTTTTCTTATGATGAGAATTTTACAACTGGATGAATATTTCATTAAATATTCAATTCGATTCTTACCACGTATGGGCTAAAGTTGAAACCAGCCAAGCCGGACCCGGCAATTTGGAAGTTACCGTGAACGGTGGCCAGGTCCCTACGTCGGCTCAAGCACACGGTCTACATACTTACGCCATTTCTTTCACGCCTAAAGATCCCAAGCCACATGAAGTAGAGCTTAAATTCAACGGAGAAAACGTTCCAGGTCAAAAGAAAAAGAAATTGTGCAAGTTAAAAGAAAGTTGCTAATATTTCTTGATTTTACTTCAATAGGGAGTCCATTTATTTGCCAAGTAATCGATTCACGCCAGGTCCGCGTTACTGGTGATGGACTAGAAAAAACATCCGTCAACCGCCCAGCCTCCTTCCTTATTGACATTCAAGGCCAGCCAAGCACTCTGGACGTCCGCGTCCTTTCACCGTCACGCCGTGTAGTTCCTTCGGCGATTGACACTGTAACAGAATCTCGTTATTCGGTGACCTACACGCCCAACGAAGTCGGTAAGACACAAAATCGTAAATATTTCACCTTCGGTCTGAAGACTATTGTTTCAGACAAAATATTTAACCATTAGGTGACCACAATATTGAAATCAAATACGCGGATCTTCCTATTCATGGAAGTCCGTTCACCGTTAAAGCTTACGATTCGGCAAAAGTCCGTGTCACTGATGTCAACAACGGAGTTGTTGGGAAATTTGTTTTCTTCAGTAGTAAGTTTTTAATGCCACTTGAAAAAAAAAAAAAAAAAATCAGTTCAAAACCAGTTTTGAACGATTCTTCTCTTTGCAGTCGATGCCAGTCAAGCGGGAGCCGGGAACTTGGAGATTATTGTTTCCGTTAATGGCCGACACGTTCCGAATTACGTTCAATCGGAAGGCAATGCAAAATTCAAAGTTAGCTTCAAACCTCAAGAGCCCCTTCCACATACGCTGAGTGTGCGATTCAATGGAGAGGCTGTTCCAGGTGAACTGACATTTATTTTCTATCTAAAATGTGACTGTTATAACTCGTGTTTGATTTTCTAGGGTCACCGTTCACTTGCAGAGTGACAGACGCTAATCAAATTCTGGTGTCGGGAGCTGGCGTCAAAATGTCGCCGCTAAATAAGCCCGCCTCTTTGTTAATCGACTCACGCGGAGCTGAAATGTCGGACTGTAAAGTCAGCGTCATTTCAACTAGCGGCCAAGATATACCTGTCAACCTAGAAGTCATTGAAGGGGGCAAATTTAAAGCCGATTTCCTCCCTTTTGAAGTTGGTGAGTGTAATCTTCGACGACCAACTTTCCAACGGATAAGTTTTATGAATTTTGGTCTTACCAGGTCCCCATACAGTTTCAGTAATGATGAATGGGGATGAACCGGTTGGAGGAAGTCCGTTCGTCTGTAATATCTACGATGTGTCGAAAGTCTTAGTCACCGGATTGGGTTCTGCAAAAGTATTCATCGATTTTTGTTTGTAATATTTGAAATGTGACTCAACATTTGTATTGCAACTTTGTTGCAGATCTGTCAGTCAATTACTTTTACCGTCGATGCATCTCAAGCTGGCGAAGGCACTCTGGAACTTGTTGTGACAACTACAAAGTCCTCGGTTAAAGCCGACGTCCGGGCACGAAGTCGTGGTCTCTATGACGTCACCTTCATCCCGCAGGAAGCCGTTCCTCATTTCGTCAACATTACCTTCAACGATGAAGACGTTCCAGGTAAACAACGAATTGAATCATTTTATTTTACTTTGGCCGAGATTCACTTTTATTTTTTATTTTCAAGGGAGCCCTTTCAAGTGTGAGATCTCCGATGATGGGGAAACCGTTGGAATGGCTATCCGAGCACCACAGGAAACGAAGCAGGCAACTGCCAACGGAGATGGTTTGAAAGAGGTTGCTCTTGGAGCACCGGCATTTTTTGAAATAGACACGAACGGAATGGATGGTCTGGTCGACGTCAAAATCGTTGGTAAGTGTTCAACTCTTTTAAATAGACGCAAATGTCCTCCATTGAGCTAGTTGATGAATTGCGATTTATTTTAAAGGACCTGGTGGAAACATAATCAGCAGCCAGATTACCAGAATGAAAAACGGTTTCTATCGCGTAGAGTACGAACCCGAAGTGGTTGGTACATATCGTGTCGAGATCTCTCATCAGAGCAAGCCAATCACCGAACACCCATTCTACGTTGAGGTCACCGATCCAGCCTCTGTCCGTATTTCTGAGGTCCATGAAGCCTATGCTGGGAAAGAAAGCTATTTCATCCGTAAAAATCTAAAAATTCTCAGCTGCCATCAATTGTAAGTAACATTCAAATTTCCGTATTTTGTGAATCGCAGTTGACACTTCGGAAGCGGGTCGTGGAACATTGCACGTAGCTCTTCGAGCCGCGAATCAAAGCGTCAAGCACAACGTCCAAAATCTTGGCAATGGACTTTTAAAAGTAATCTATTTCCCAAAACTGCCCATACCACACCGAGTGGATTTGAGATATAGCGGAGTTCATGCTTCAGGTAAAAAGTGTTACACCGTCAACAAAAATGTTGAAATATCTGTTCAACTACATTTGTGTCAAACAGGCTGCCCTTTTGAACTGAAAGTGAAAAATCCATATTTGGGCAAAGAAATACTGGCTCATGGAACGGGTTTGTACCAGTGTCGAACCGGTCACATCAACTCTTTCATTATCGACACGCGTGGAAGTAGCACCAAACTGTTTGACGTGGTCGTAGCCGGTCCTCAAGACATGGCTGTTCCAGTTCGATGTTATCAGCAGAAAGATGGCAACCTACTGGCCCAGTTTACACCACCCGTTTCGGGAGGATATCGGATAGATGTCCTCTATGATGGCAAACCACTTCGCGGATCGCCTTTCACTGCTCAGGCTTATGACGCCCAGAAAGTAACGGTCGACAACGTGCGGAGTGCTAACGTATCGGTTCACGAGCCCATATCTTTCCAAAGTAAAGACAATTTAGTGTAGATTTTGTAGAGTGAGAGTGATAATGGATGTGTCTCATTCTCCTCAATTAGTCCGCAAACGAGAAGCCGGAATGACTGCCATCGACGTAACAGTGGTGACACCTACATCGAAGGAGTTGCCACTTGAAGTCAAATCGCTTCAAAACGGCGAAGGGGATTTGGTAGAGTACCACCCAACTCTTCCCGGAAAATATAGTTTCAACGTCATTTGTGGCGGCGAAGCCATTCCAGGATCACCTTTCATTTTCGTCGCCGAAGAAGAAGGATTGGCTAAAGCCCACGGCGAAGGTTTACTTCATGGTATCGAAGGATTGCCTTCTCAGTTCACGATTGACGCCAGGGGACTTGTTGGCGAACCAACCATCCAGGTGAGTGAACAAAAAAAAAAAAAAAATGAATCTATTGATCAAACTAAATATCTAACGTTTCGTAAATTTTAAGATTGACGGACCGGATAGCATCTGCAAATGTCAAGTTTTACAAGAAAGCATCGGTGTGTTTCGAGCGAGTTATACACCTCAAGAAGTCGGCATTTTTGACGTTCGGGTTTTATGGAACGGCCGAGATATTCACGGTTCACCTTTTCATCCGAGAGTAATCAATCCGCGAAAAGTGCGTGTCATCGGTGGCTGGGAGTCGCTGACAGATAGCAAAAACAAATTGATTCTCACTTTAGGCGAAGAAAAAAAAATTAGTTTCGATACGTTGGACGCTGGCCCAGGTTGCTTAAACAAATCCAAATATCATTTTGGGTATTTTATTTTACTCTCGGATATTTCCTATTTGTTTTGTTTTCAAACGCTACTATAGGCATGTTATTGGCTGAGATCAGGAGTCCGTCAGGCCTAATTAAGACAAATGTCGAAACACCTATGCCTCATCGGACGCGAGTGGGTTTTACTCCGATGGAAGTAGGTGAATATTCCATCAAGTTCACCTGGAACCGCGTACCTTTACCCAACTCCCCTGTTGTGGGAGTGATCAGCATCGATCTCCCGTCCGAGGAAAATAATCGCACCTTGCACAACAAATCTCGGGCCAGCAGCATCAGCAGCTCGAGTAGTGGGGGTGATCATAAGGTGATTCTGACGGGCCAAGGCCTAGCCAAAGCCATCACAGACACCGAAGCTGAATTTACTATCGACGGATCACGGGCCGGCCCAGGTATTCACATTATTGATATAGTTTTTATTGCGCGATGTCAATGAATGAATTTCGGTTTTTAAAAGGAATTCCCGAAGTAACAATGACTGGTATCAAAACGGATTTGAACGTGACACTAACTTTGATTGGCAACAACATGTATAGAGCTAGTTACACGCCAGATACTGTTGGTGTCTACCTGTTGAACGTCATGTGGGCGGAAAGGTATTATACGCGATTATTATATTTTTTCGTCGTGCAGCGGGTTTAATTTGAGTACTTACACTATGAAATATAGACAGGTCAAGGGGTGCCCTCTGAAAGTCACTGTCAATTCGACTGTGGATGCCTCTAAAGTTATTTGCTCCGGCGAAGGACTTAAATGGGGAATTTTGGGCCGAGAAATCAAGAGTTTTATTGACACGCGTAACTCTGGCCCTGGTAAGTCTTTGCTAGTCTTTCATTAAAACTATCTTTTAGCTATAGTATTAATAGGTAGGAAACATTCGAGTGGAAATTCTGATTCTAAGTGCGGTTGAAGAAGTCATTTTTAATCTTATTAAATTTGTTAATTATTATTTTCTTTGACGTTTTGTGTTTTTATGTTAATTTTCAGGTGAACTTGCCGCTCAGTGTGTTGGCCCACATAAAGTGGCTTTTTGTGAATTGTTTGACCACTGCGACGGAACTTACAGTTTACTTATCAAACCACAAGAGCACGGTCGTCACACCCTAAACATAAAATACGGAGGTACTAACTACTCATTTCCCCATTCCATTCAGTATTTTTCTTATTTTTAATTAAATATTCTTTTTTGAAAACCTAAGAAATTATGCTAGATTTTGTTATTACACTTGTCCACGTAGTAATAAAATAATTTCGATTTTATTAAAAATTCCGCATAAAAATGTAAACCTTTATAAAATGACTAAAATCCGATTAAAGTAAAAATTTGCCTATCTTCCTAATTTGCGAGCAACAAAAAACGTCGAAAAAAGTTTCAAGATGTAGTAGTGATTCTTAATGTTTTTTTTTTTTTTGCATTTTTTTTGTATTTGTTTTTGTATTTGTTTAAAGGTCAACCTGTCAATGGAAGTCCGTTCAATTTGCGTGTAATGGGTGCCCCAGACGCAACAAAAGTGAGAGTGCATGGCCCAGGTATTGAGCATGGTGTTTTGGCGACTTTTCAAAGCCGGTTCTTGTGTGATACCCGAGGAGCTGGTGCTGGTCAGTTAACGGTTCGAGTGCGCGGGCCTAAAGGTAGTAATTTCTTTTTTTATTCCATATTATCTGTTGGTGTTGCTCTAGCGTAGTTTTTGTAATAGTTTTCGTATACAAAACATCATAATCAATCATTTTAGGATTGCAAAAATAATTACATTTTTCTTTTACTAGGTGCATTCCGAGTTGAAATGCAAAGAGAAAACCAGAAAGATCGTTCGATAGTATGTAAATACGATCCGACGGAGCCGGGAGATTACCGAATTGAAGTGCGCTGGTCCGGAGAACATGTCCCGGGTTCTCCTTTCAACGTCATGATTTTTGACACGCAAGAAGAACTCGGGCGATTTGTTCAGGTAGTAAAATCATTAAATGGTTGAAAATTTTTCCACGTTCCTTAGCGAGCCGTTGAGCAATTAACATGATAATAAACATTGATAATCCGTTCATTTTAAAACTGGATACGTTTCGCTTAAAATCCAGATTACTTACTGTTTGCACGACTATGTTTTTCGTTTCTAGTATTGCAAAAAACAAAAACAAAATTAAGCTACGAAAATAATCGTGAGCCAAGTTAACCATGCTAACTTTGACTTTGACTTTTTTTTCAGGGTGGCTACTCTCCTCAACAAGGGAACAATGTTGGGAGCGAATTTTATGGCGGGAGTATGGGATATTCTACAGGATTCGGACAGATGAATCTAAGCGCAGTTTCTTGGCGAGGTTCTCAGGCGCAACTGTAAAATGTTCTATCGTTGAAATAATCAATTGTATGGTGATTAATGATTATCATTCTGTCGCTAATCATGATTTCTACAATCACGCAGCTTTTATTTGTGCGTTGCTTTTTCTACAGCTCTCCAATCAACGTGTTTTCCACAAATTATCCTTTCAACTCTATTTGATGACAAAAGCTTATCGATCCGTTTCTCATCATGTGTTTCTTTATTTTTTGGGTTCAACTCCACTTGTTGTTCATTACCAAACTTTGTCGTAATTATAAATAAGGTCACTTGCACTTTGGTACACATGTTGAAATAGATATAATCGTAACCAAAGCATGGTTAGTTGTCTCTAGCTATCCCTAACATTGCGTCGCTGTTTAGTGAATAAAAAATGGAATGAAATAAATCGACTAAAATCAGCAACACTTTTTGTCTATCTTTTTTATTTTATTTTATTATTATTTTTGAACCTTAGTTGAAACCTAAATTTTTTTCCCTTTTAACACGGATTATAATAACATAGTAGCCTAACAGAGTTTATAATAATCCGATAAAGATGTGTTTTTCCAAATATTGAATGTTTATTTTTAACAGTCATGGAAAGGAAAATGATTCATAGTGGTAGACTAAACATTCCTCCTACCATACGCTGTCTACACTACTAAACAACGTCGACTTACTATTATCGATTGCGTCAAAATTAATTAAAACAATAAAAAAGCGGAGGATATATGTTAAAAGGGTCGGGAAAATACTAGTATGGTTCTTTTTGATAAGTGCTGTATATAATGGTCTAAAAATGGAAAAAGAAACAAGAAATATCACCTATTGTTTCAGTCCTTTACTTAGCGTTCAAGCGTGTCTAACAATTCATAAGCAGAGAGAATCCATCTGGACTGAATGGAGAAATCAAATACATCTCGACGGGTGACGTTGCTGGCTCCATATAGTGGCTAAAGTGGTTCTTGCGTTTTGGTTTCCAAAAAGAAAAGGCACTCTTGTTGGTTTCTGATTATCCCATTATGTTTATAATGGGTTTTTGTTTGCTTCAGTAAATGAATCCCCCCCCCCCGATCCCCGTGCGGTACGGTATTTTTTAAAGAGTAATAATAACATACAAACTGAATCTAAAAACAAAACTTGAAATGAAAAAATATCGCATACAAAGTAAATAAAGCATAAAGAAAACTACAATAAAAACTTAAGCTACTTTATTAATTAATCTTTTATTAAAACTTTGGCTATCAGAGTCGGGCATCGCTCACTGAAACGCGAGCGCGCTCTGAGCTTTCCGCTCAGTTCCTCAAAGTGAGCGCGCTCTAGCTCAAGCTCACCCCAAAAAAAGCGAGCGCGCTCGCGCTCGTTTTCCGCTCGCGCTCTTCACACAAAAAAATCTCTGTCAAAAACTTGTATTTTCTCCTCTTACTCCTCTTAAAAGCGATAACAGTAGGTTATAGGTATTACAACTTCCTAATTCCTACACTTAAAAAGTTAAAAGGGTTCAACTTGCTAGCTATTAGCTAGTTTTTGATGGGCAAAGTTACCAGTTTCGAGAAGATTTTCCATTTTTTTTTCAAAAACACAAGTTTGTCAAAATTACTGTCCGATAAATTTGAACGTTTTGGAACAAAAATGAGTCCCGTAGTGCTGAAAAGATTAAAAAATATTGTGTTCATTGATAGCGCACTAAGTTTGGACCAAATTTTTTTATTTCTGACTAATAGAAATGGCGTTCGCGTTCGAGCGAGCCGCTCAGTAGGTCTCCGCTCAAGCTCGCGTTTTTTAAAATCGAGCGCTCTCCTGTTTCGCTCAAGCTCAGAGCGCGCTCCGCCCGACTCTGTTGGCTATTCACTTTGGTTTTATTTATTCGCACATTACCCTACTTATTTGATATACATTAAATAAAAACCACTTTCCTTATTACATAATTAAATTGTTCTTTGTAGTTCGAGTCATAAAGATATAATTACTGAATTACGACTAATTGAAGATTTTAGCAAATAATTATTTACATAAACCTTGATAGATACTGGATAAGCCGTATGACAACACGCGGAGCACTGTGTGAGTCATTTTCCCAGCTGAAAAAATGTCTGCGAAAAGTTCTCTCTCCAATAGTCTTCCTCACGCGTTGACATCAACAACGCTAAGGATGTCAGTCAGTAATGGAACAATGTCATTGTGATACAATTGAGAAGAAAACTTTGTTTGGTTGGACTGAAAGGAGGAGGCGAGAAGGCGGAGCTACATCAAACGCGTATAAAAGCAGACGTAATCCCTATCTAGGACGTCTATAGACTGCCGATTCACGAAGCAAGATTAACGCCAGTCACGAAACGAAAGGTAGTCCATTGCTCCTACCCATACGAGTTCAGCACACTTCAAGTGATTTGGATGGACATTCTGCTTTCGATAGTGAACGAATTCAGATTTCTGACGATACACAATTTCTTCTTACTGTAGTTCAATTTGAATCAGGTTAGTCCGGCAAGATTCGTGGCTGACATAGCGAAACTTTGAAATAATATTGTGATCACCATTTTTTTTGTTTAAAAACGCATAAAATTATACAAAGATGTGCTATAATTGGTTCCTATTTATTTGTTAGTTCATTAATTTATTTATATTAGACAGCAATAATAATTTATTCTACAACAAACATGTGTCTGCAGCAGGTATGACGCGACCGCTGTTTTACAGTCTATTAATGTTGGCTTGGATGATCATATCTCTTTACATTTCCGCATCATCGTCCCAGCCTCTAAAGAATAACCAGAACGACTCTGATTCGGCGGAAGAGATAGAACAGTGGTCGTTTAAAGAGAAAAGGCCATTTTGCAATGCTTTTGCAGGTGCAGTATTCTTAAAATATGGTTACGAGGGGAAAAGATATAATCTAGCTGAAAGTTGCAGTTTCCTTGCAAGGCTGGCATAGATTATTTTATTTTTTTTTGCTAACCGTGAACATTCTCTACCTTAATCTTCAACGTACTAATAATTTTCAAAGAATTCAAAGTTTGTCAGTATATTCTTTTTTACAATAATATATAACATTTTCCGTAGGTTGCGGCAGAAAAAGGTCAATGATTAAGGATACCAAACATCCTCCTTATGAGAAGGCGGCGAGCAATCATCTACGTCTTCCAAATGCCGATACTAAGCTGTTGGACAAACTTTTTGCAAAGATACAACACCAAAGAGCTAACTTCGTTCAGCTGGATGACCCAGAATATTACTGATCATCACAAGAAATCCATGCTGTAGACAATGCATTAGTCACTGATGCGGTTTTCATCTCAAGTTTAATTACCATTTCAAAATTCAATGCGAAAATTATTGCCCTTGTTCAAAACACAAATTAATTATCACATATTGACAATAAAAGTTCCTAACTGGTTAAAGGTATACCTCGAATAGCTATAAACTTTAAATTAGATTAGACGCGACAACATTGCTCTTGTTGACTTCATTTTCGGCACATATCATCCCTTTTTTTAAATCGTCCTTGACGATAACATGTTCGTGCCATTTACCGTGTGATAGCGCCTTCAAAACTATTCCTACGGAGTCACTCATTCTTCAATCTAACCTATACTTCCTTATCCTCAGGACCTTCGGATCCTTCAAACTGCTGCCACTTTTCGTTTACTCTAATCCTGTATTAACACATGCTTTGCCAACTCCTCACAAGATTTTATTCTCAAACGCTTGCCCTATCTGAATTAGGCTCACAAGTAGACTCGTTACGGTATAGTCAGAATGGACCAAAAAAGGAAGTTACCCCAAACAAATCGAGGGTGGTCGACTCGAAAAAAATATTCGTACACCCACCCCCAATCTGTATTTTTAATGAAAAAATACAAAAAACATGAAAAACATGAAAAAATACGAAAAAATACGAAAAAATACGAAAAAATATGAAAAATACGAAAAAAATATCAAGGGTCCGGCAGTGCAGCATTGGAACGTTTTTGGAACTTTCCCTAGCAGAAAAGGGAAAAAGGGAAGATCTTTATTGTTTTTGGGAAAAATGTTTGAAAAGGGGTAAAAAGAGACGAAAGGGAAAGGAAAGAAGGAGAATTATACGGGGGAGGAAAACAAAAGGAAGAGATGGAATGTTACTTTTATAGCCACTAGCTAATTAGTGCTATATGGAAGCCCAAAACCGCCACTTTTTCAATATAATAATGATTTTCAAAATATCATTATATAAAACAGAAAAGAATATATAAAAAACAAATTCAATATAAAACTGAAAAAAGTATTATATAAAAACCAAAAAGAGTGTAATATAAAAAACAAAAAGTTGATATAAAAAGCAAAAAAAGTCAATATAAAACCCAAAAAAAGTCAATATATATAAAAAATATTCAATATATATAAAAAAAATTCAATATAAAAACTGAAAATGTATTATATTAAAACCAAAAAGAGTATAATATAAAAAACAAAAAGTTGATATAAAAAGCAAAAAAAAGTCAATATAAAACCCAAAAAAAGTTCAATATATAATCCAAAAAAGGTCTATATAAAAACAGCAGCCACCTAGCGGTCAAAAGAATCACTTCATGCCACATCTCCACCCCCTTTATAACCAGTTTGAATCCAGTAGTACAAACGGGGATTCTTGCGCGATAAACGCGTATTTGAGCATTTATTTAATCACATAATTAAAAACGAGCAATCGCTTAACTAACGCTACTTAATGCGCGTCGCTCTAAATTATTATTTTTTAAAATGTAATTCGAAGTAAAACGACTGTGGCTGACTGCGGCGACTGGTCAGACGAGTAACGCGAGCCCGTCCGTTTTTTCCAGCGGTTATCGCTGGTCCGTTTGCTATTTTAGCGCTGCCGCCCGTCCGCTGTTTTCGGTGGCTCATTATAAGCGAAAAATAATCCATTCAAATGTTTTGCGCTAAGCGCGCGTTGCGCTAGCGATTGGTTTGCAATAAACTTGCGCGCGATGCGCTATATTTAGCGCGATTCATTGCATCTCATTTTTTACGAAACGCGCAAGCGCTTCGTTAATTAAAGTAAATGGTTCCGGAAAAGAAAACCATTGCGCGACTGGACTAGTAGCGCGTGCCCGTCCATTATTTCAGCGCTTATCACGAGTCAGTTTACTTGTCGTAGCGCTTATCGTCGCCCGTCCGCTGTTTAATAAGGCGACTCGCTGTGCACGGGTTATGCGCGTTTTGTAAATAATACGCATCTTGCGCGCGACACGCTAAATTTTGAGCATTTTATTTAATCTTTAATTAAAAAACGCACAAGCGCTTAAATAATTTGAGCGCTTATTTCTGGTTCTTCAAGCTGTGTTAGCGCTATCGCCCGTCCGCTGTTTTCAGCGGCTCATTATGCGAAAAATAATTAAAACACATTTTCATTCTAGATCTAGCGCTAAATAAACGCGCATGGCGCTAGTGATCTATTTGCGATTTACTTGCGCGCGATGCGCTAAATTATTTAGCGCAATTCATTTAATCGTAGCATTTTATGAAACGCGTAAGCGTTTCGTTAATTTAACTAAATGGTTCAGGAAAAGAACACCATTGCGTGACTGGCTCCATTATTTCAGCGCTTATCACGAGTAAGTTCGCTTGTCGTAGCGCTTATCGTCGTCCGTCCGCTGTTTAAGGCGGCTCGCTGCGCAAAACAATGTCAAAGTTCTAGCGCTGCGAAATCGTAAACTCGCTTATGATAAACTTAAGATTAACTTGCGCTGAATGCGCTAAATAGTCGGATTAAGTTCATCACATAAATTACGAAGCGCGTATATAATTTGCTAAAATAAATATTTAGCGCTAGATCTAGCGCAAAATATATTGACTTCATTATTTTTCGCGCTAAATATTTATTTTTGCTAGTTATTTGCGTTTGTAAATTATTTAATGAATTTAAATGCGCTAAATTTGACGCATTGCCTGCAAGTAAATCTTTAGTTAATTATTAGCGCAATGGGCGCTTAAGAAAGAAAGCGCTACATCTAGCGCGAATTATTTAAAATGTTTGGCCCAGCGAGCGCGAGCCGTGTAAAACTTTGGACGGGCGACGATTAGCGCTAATAAGGTAGCGAACGGACTCGCGACAAACGCTAATATCATGTACGGGCGCACGCTTCTCGTCCCGTCTCGTCCATTTGCGGTAATCGTTTACCCTTTCGCAACATTTTATTAAAATTAACGAAACGCTTGCGCGTTTCCTAAATAATGCAATGAAATAAATTGCCCTAAATATAACGAATCACGCGCAAGTTCATCGCAAACACATGGCTAGTCCCACGATCGCTTCGATAGCGCTAGATCTAGCGCGAAACATTTCAATTAATTATTTTTCACGCAATGATCCGCCGAAAACAGCGGAAGGACCAGCGGAAATAGCGGACGGGCTCGCATTACTCGTCTAACCAGTCAGCGCAGTGGTTTCCCTTTGCATTCAATACAAACAAATAATTTAGAGCCATTCGCATTAAGTAGCGTTATTTAAGCGCTTTCGCTTTTTTAAATATAGGATTAAATAATACGCTCAAATTGAGCACATATCGCGCAAGAAGCGTTAAACATTTATTTTAACGCTTGCGTGTTTCGTAAGTTATAAACGGACTCGAGACAAGCGCTAAAATTATCAACGGGTGTGCGCAACTTGTCCAGTCGCCGCAATCGTTTTACCTGTCGCATTTATTACTTTTATTAACGAAGCGCTTGGGCGTTTCGTAAATAATACAATGAAATAAATTGCGCTAAATATATATTTACCGCATCGCGCGCAAGTTTATCGCAAACCAATTGCTAGCGCAACGCGCGCTTAGTGCAAATCATTTGAATGGCTTATTTTTCGCAAGCTTATAATGAGCCGCCGAAAACAGCGAACGGGCGACAGCGCTAAAATAGTGGACGGACCAGCGATAAGCGCTTTAAAAAATCGGACGGGCTCACGTTACTCGTCTGACCAGTCGCCGCAGTCAGCCGCAGTCGTTTTACTTCGCTTGACATTTAAAAAAATAATAATTTAGAGCGACGCGCATTAGGTAGCGTTATTTAAGCGCTTGCTCGTTTTTTTATTTTGTGATTAAATGCCCGTTTGTACTACTGGATTCAAACTGGCTATAAAGGGGGTGGAGATGTGGCATGAAGTAATTATTTTGACCGCTAGGTGGCTGCCGTTTTTATATTGAACTTTTTTGGGATTATATATTGAACTTTTTGGGGGTTTTATATTGACTTTTTTTTGCTTTTTATATCAACTTTTTGTTTTTTATATTATACTCTTTTTGGTTTTAATATAATACATTTTCAGTTTTTAAACTGAATTTTTTTTTAATATATATTGAATATTTTTTATATATATTGACTTTTTTTTGGGTTTTATATTGACTTTTTTTGCTTTTTATATCAACTTTTTGTTTTTTATATTACACTCTTTTTGGTTTTTATATAATACTTTTTTCAGTTTTATATTGAATTTGTTTTTTATATATTCTTTTCTGTTTTATATAATGATATTTTGAAAATCATTATTATATTGAAAAAGTGGCGGTTTTGGGCTTCCATAGTGCTAAGAGAGGCCGCGGATAGCGCCCTTAATCAAAACGATTTTTTGGAAAAACTAGCAAGCAAGTCAGCCGTGAAAACTACCCTGTACAATCAGTCCTTGGCGTGATGACATCTAGTGGGTGGAAAATTCAACTATTGAGATATGAGATGGCGCGGCGAAGCCCCGCGGTTTCACACAACCGTATGTTGTCTGACACTGTTATAGGCGTTGTGCGACAACTACGTGTGGTTGCTGAACCATTTTTTGGAACTTTCCCCAGCAAAAAGGGAAAATAGGGAGTTTTTGTTAATTTCCGCTAGACTTTTGGAAGTATTTCACTTCATTATCTATTTATTTCAAAATGTTTTGGGGGCGGCACCCCAGGAAGGGAAAATTCCCCTCTGCACTGCCGGATCTTGAAAAATATGAAAAATAAAAAAAAATAAAAAAATGAAAAATACACAATTTACCTAAATCCCATGAAATCATCGTATCCGCGCAAACACAAATCAGATCACATAGGATCAGAGTCATCAAACCTATGGTTACTGCAGCCATATGGCGGGGAATTCTCTCAGAGACGATGACTTTCTTACGGGGTCTGGAAGCCATACCCCTTCAGCAAACTCTATTCCGCCTCCTACTTCCGCGATCTAATTAGCCATCTAGCGAGTACACTCCTCCAGCAAACTCTATTCCGCCTCCAACTTCCGCGATCTAATTATCCATCTAGCGAGTAAACTAAAAACTTCATTCGACTATTTTTGCCACTTTCTTACCACCACAGACTAAGAGGGGAAAGACCACGATCGTCCCTATAGGGCTGAGAGGAACCGTCTTGGATCATGCTCGTGGCTCCCGCTGCGGCGCTGCGATCGATTTAGAGGAGACTTTTCGGTGAATTTTCCTTTATCCCTACTGATTAGAGTCTTCACACACCTTAATTTTAAAAATTGACTTTTTGTGCTAAGTTTTTACTTTTTACTTTGTTATTTTGTTCGTGATTTCTTGATTATGCAATAAAAATGTCAAATAGATTGGTTTATTTATTTGTGCCGTAATAAATTGGTTTTATGGACACCCTTTCCCGCTTATTTTGTGACGATTTATAATGAATCGTGAAACGCTGGATTCTTGTGTCGTTTGGAATTCAGGAAAATTTAGGCGCGATGTGTGAATTATGATATTTATGTTGTACGAATCAAGTAACAACACCCAGAAATATTATGTTATTCATTAAATTAATCAATATGTTACGAATTTTATCATTAAATTGACTTTATTTATTTTGACTGTTTTACATATCGCATATGTTATCAACTTTTATCACAACATTGTATCGTAGAAATGAAATAATTTTAACGCCGAACAAATTTGCCAAGTTTTTTTTTCATCTGAGCGTGTGATTCTGTTTTTTTTTGTTCGACGATCTCAATGAATTTCGCTTTTGAAAAACACCTGAAACGTAAAATGAGATATTGGAAAATTGCAGCTGTCATCATTTCTTTTTGGTGACTAATACACCCAATGGAGTAGTTGGACATCCTGCGTTGCGCATTCTCCGCAAATTCGAAAATCTCATTTGTGTCCAACTTGATCTGTGTCGCCTACAGCGTCTTATGGAAAAACCAACTTCTTCCCGTTAAAACAGTTGTTTTCTTACCTATAACTTTGATTTCCCCTCTTTTCTTCCTAACAGTGAATACTTTATTCATTTTTCTATTACCTAATTTTTATTTCTATCCCCAATTCAATCTGGTTAATTTTTAATTAATTTTTGTTTGTGACTGGTTTTTTTGTTGTCTCCTGTAGCAGAAGAATTTCGTTCGTAGCGTGGTCGATTCTGTCTAGAAACGTCTAGAAACGTCTGCTACAGGAGACGAACAAAAAAACCAGTCACAAACAAAAATTAATTAAAAATTAACCAGATTGAATTGGGGATAGAAATAAAAATTAGGTAATAGAGGAATGAATAAAGTATTCACTGTTAGGAAGAAAAGGGGGGAAAATCAGAGTCATAAATAAGAAAACAATTTTTTTACCGAGGAGAAGTTGGTTTTCCCATAAGACGCTGTAGGCGACACAGACCGAGTTGGACACAAATGAGATTTTCGCATTTGCGGAGAATGCACAACGCAGGATGTCCAACTACTCCATCAATGGCAAGTTTCTCTCAGCAACTGCTACCAAAACTGACTCAAAGGCATCTCTTAAAAACACTCTGTTTTTCTCAGCCAACGAAAAAAATGACTCCTCTACGACACAAATCAATTTAAACAGATTGTATGAACTGAATATCAATCTTCCCCGTTTCTTGATGTTGGTGAGTTTTGACGCTGTGAAATTCGGGGGTAAATCCTCAGGACTTATGTCGACAGTGACTAGGCAATCTTGACAGAATGACGAATTCTGTCTTTTTCCCTTCTTTCTGTACGAGTGTACCATATATCCACAGATATAGTATATTACATCACAGTCTAGGACATCAAGCTTCTTTCCTTTTGCTGAATCATCTAATATGGTAGGTTCTTCATGGGAAGAATCGTTTTTAAGTTGAATTTCGCGAACAATTCCCTTCAATAAAATGTTATCGAAATACTTTTTGTTTTCTGATAGTTTTTGTTTGTTGCATTTGAATTGTTGTTTCATCCACGAAGTGTAAGACGTTAGCAAAACTTGCTTCTCTTCTTTATCATCACAATTTGAACCACGCAAAATCTGCTTAGTTGGATAGTAGAGCGAGAGAAGCCGAAAGAGTTCCAAGAAGGACGTGGCTGTTGGTTTATCGCCACATCTCCCACTCATTCTAATGATGCCAAAGAAACGCTAAAAAAGTAAAAAATTGAGAACGTAAGAACTTGTAAAATTTAGGTGTCTCAACAGTTGATAATAGACTGTTAAGAACAAAAAAATGTTGTCCATATTCCGTACCTCTATACAATCCTCATTAAATTTTCCTGTCGGGACGTATTTGTAGTTGTCTTGGAACAGAAGTTCAACAACGTCAATGGTGCTTAGTATCGTAACCCTGAGAATGTCAAGAGTTACTTTGGAGAGAAACGGCTCATAAATAATAGGCACATCTTCCGTAGAATTTCCTTCTGTAGACTTCAATACAGGATCACTATCCGCATTGCATTCTGCATAACTCTACGTATAGCATTCTAAATCAATGACAGTTTCTTCAGCGGGTTTCGCCATGTTCATATCTTGAGGGCCAACGTTTGTTGTATCTTGCAGCAGTACTTCATCTTCCAATAAATTGTCTGGTAATATTCCGAAAGCGGCTTCTTCCGTTTCCTCGAGACACTTGAATAAATTTGATAGTACCTAGAAATAATGCAAATCAGAATTAATGAAGAAAAGAACTAATAATTTGTTATCAGGTGTTGTATATATACTGCTCGTCGTCCACATTCTCATCCATTCCAATTTCTCGGTGTAATTCCATCAATGGGACACCTTGCATTCATAACGTCAAAAGATTCATCCAGTTGTCTAAAAAGATTCTCCAATGGTTCTGTACCAGAAAATTGGGCAGACAATTCCTCGTTCTCATGTGTCCGGTATAGCTGAAGAGCATCAGCTACTGATTTGGAAAGAACCTACAATTACATGGAATAGGCAAATGAGTAATAAACACATGATCATTCTAGCGTGATTCTAGTAAGTATTGATGCAAAAATAAACAAAATTGACTACCTGTACAGCCAGCTTGACATTCATTTTTTGAAAACTATTCGGGGACAGATGCACTGGTCTTAACTTTGGCACTACACTTAATCCGGTGCTTCCTCTTTTTACGTCGTGTTGAAATAAATTCAAAAGATCAGAGTATCTTATTGTTTTCCCAGAAGCCTGAAATAGTAATATTTTGGTTATAAATTTATAATTACTACCTTCCATGAAACGCATACCTGGACTTCCTTGTGGTTAAAAATGTGGTTCCGGATACATTTAAAGAGATGTGGAACATCTCGCAAAAAATAAATATCACCATCAGCCGTTGGATGCTTCATTTTGTGATTTAACGCAGCTGTATCGGAGTTACATCCAAAAATTCCAAATAGTTTCCAAGCCGTATTATTTGGTTGCGATCCATCACATACGGTTGTTAGTACTCGTGCATCGCATTCTTCCAATAAAATAATTGCTTTTAATATTAGCTTATGCAATTGAGTGCCAGATGCGGCATTTTTGGACGCAAAAACGCCTATCGGTTGAATCCATCTTTCTTTGAAGGGTCGAAAAATGATAACTAAAGCGTGTTCGGCTAACTCTGGGGTCTCTAAGGGGACGGAATTTTCTTCTTCTTCCTTCCAAGAATCGTCCAGGGCAGAAATGTTGCTATCTTCTTCCTCAATATCTGAAGGATCGGCACGTAGATAAGTAAATCCTTTAAATTTAAAGGTATGTTTGTCAAAATGCAAATCCTGTGTGATCGACATCTCGTCCCACATGAGTGATCCATATCGTTCAGGTAGCGACTTATTCTTCAAATTTCTTCTTATGCACTGTAGTGCGAAGTCATTAAAACCGAATTCCGGTGACAGACTACTTATCATCTTTCTTAAAGTGTCCTTCGAGGGAAGAGGAAGGATGTTATTTACTCTCAGATGTTCGTACGTTGCCGGACTCTTCACTCTTATCAAAAGACATTCCAAGAGCCATTCCATCTCGAAACGCATATCCTTATTGTACTTATCTTTACATCTTGATTTAGCGATAATCGTTTTCACAACCAATTTTTCCTATAAATGACAAAAAAGTGCGTTAAAGTTAACTTTACCTTTCTAAAATAGTTGAATTAATCAGTACACAAGTATAATTTGTAAAATATGTGATGTACTTCCGATACTTATTTATGGGAGATGTTGGGAATGTGTAGGTGAATGCTAGGGGATACAGAATTGTTGAATATACTACATACTTTTTCAGTATAAAAAAAGAAAAATTCGTCATATAGGCGTCACTATGGGGTCACTACAGCACTATGTTCACATACAAACTCATGGTGATTTAAGGAATGTCGGATAGGGGAACATGGATTGTTTTGGGCTGTATGGAAATAACCGTAACATGTTTAGGTTGTTAGTAGTTACTGGTTGTTTTGTTACTACCGTAAAATTAATAGAAAATGTAAAAACGAAGGCATAAGACAAATAGAAGCAATAGACTTCACTAGTTAAAATGGGAAGAATTCAACAAATCTTATACCTTTTCATCATTAATCTTGTCTAATATAACATTTATTTCGTCGTTCTTCAATGTTGCAACCTGCATGCGCATGTCTTTTATCTCTGCTTTCAGTGCCTACAATACACGAATATAAAATGTATTTTAAGATAACCAAAAATTGCAGTCTAAAATTTACTGCTATCTCTTCTTTTTTCTTTTTCAGTATATATTTTCGCCTTGCTTCATTTTCGGCTTTAGCAGCTACTTTGTGGGACAGCTGCTTCATGGTTAAATACTTGTGATTAACTTTTGTATGCATCTTCAGCGTCTTCATCCTTTTCATTTGCATCTGCAAAGCCTTATGTAGAAATTTGCAACAGGTGCATTTGTTGGTTGTGTCAGTATCAGATAGAAGAAGACTACAACAGTGAAATTTAAAAAATTATGAGTTTATAGTTATTGATATGAACAAGGAATTAACCTACTTATAAGCTCTCCAAATTCCATCAACCAATTTCCCATTACGAACCAATCCAGAATTTTGTTGGGGATACTTTTCAGGATTGTTTACTATTCCTGGGCAGATTCTTGCTTCATGTAGTTTTCTTAGCATGTCTTCTACTTCTGCCACTGACGTGAAAGTACCGCCGTTTTTCCCCTCAATTTCGGTGATGTCACGATTGAGTATAGTGTGCGAGAATGTCCGTTTTTTAAAATCAACAGATGCTATTTTTTGTATAGCAACACTTTTTTCTTTTTCTTGGATTTCAAAATAATTAATACAACCTTCGACAGAAAAATCTCCTCTTCTCCAAGATGATGATGGTAGAATAATGCTATCAATTTCCTGCTGTATGAGTGGGGGATTCTCTTCTACAGCACGACAAGTAATAGCTTCAAAAGATGGGTCTACATCAACTGCTTCTTCATTTGGTTCTTTGGGAATCATTTCTTGTATGTGTGTTACCACTTTCTTGGTTGGTTTGAAGCCAGCTTCATTTCTTAATTTTTCTTTACTCGTTCTTGATCTGGAAGGGGTTAGTCCCTTGTAAGTATTGGTTGTGTCGTTGAGTGGCTTTCTTTCAGCTGGTGGTTTTCTCTGCACTGTATCTGTGACTGTATGTTGCAACAAAACATATGTAAGGTTTATGTACAAAAAAGTTATAATAATTAGCAATGGTTATTATTTCTTACATGGGAAAATCTGTGGATAAGCATCCTTTTTTAATGTCCAATTTTGTCGTGGAATACATTTCACTTGTCCATCAATGATAAATTTATCTTCTTTTACGATGTCTTCTTCTTTAAAGTGAAATTCACACAACCTAGAAGTTTTTTTAAGTCAGTGCCATTGATAGGAATTTTCTCAGACCAGATATTCTTTAACAAGCGATCCGCCACTCAAAGAGACCGTTTTGGGAGTTTTTGAATTAGCGAAAATCGTCGCTGGGGGTTCTAAAAATAAACAAATAGATGGGTTTTGTGCAAAATTTTTCGCTAAGTCGATTGCTAAAAACCGCAATCGCCTAGCTTTTGTAGTTTGGGAGAAATTTAAAAAAAACTGAGAGAGGGTAGCCGAAATTTGGACTTTTTTTTCGTTTTTTGTGCAGCAGTTTTCTCGTCAACTGCTGTCTGTTGGGGTGGTCTCCATCATAACGTCAGCCTACACATATCGAGAGGGGGTGGTCACCCCAACAGACCCTAAAGGCAAAGAGGGGGAAATTTTGCTTTCGCGAGCGCTAGGTGGCTTACGGGATGAAGGCCGGCATGGCCAAAAAACGAAGAAATTTTTGGAAATTTTTTTCAAAATTTCAATCATTAATATCTCGGCTTCTAAGCCGAATATTTAAAAAACATTAAAATGGTTTGAAGAGACGGGCTATCCCATCATTTTAAACCAATTGGATCATTTTTAGGTGCAGCAGTTGACGAGAAAACTGCTGCACAAAAAACGAAAAAAAAGTCCAAATTTCGGCTACCCCCTCTCAGTTTTTTTTTTTTTCTCCCAAATTACAAAAGCTAGGCGATTGCGGTTTTTAGCAATCGACTTAGCGAAAAATTTTGCACAAAACCCATCTATTTGTTAATTTTTAGAACCCCCAGCGACGATTTTCGCTAAATCAAAAACCCCCAAAACGGTCTCTTTGAGTGGCGGATCGCTTGTTAAAATGTAGTCTTTTGGTACATAAAACAATCGTGATTTTTTGGGATCTGTTACATTAGTAGTAGCACCCAAGGTTTTCTTCCCACGATAATGATTAGGACAACCTTGAATGAAACAATATTCCGGCATCTCTTGTCCTTAAATCACGACACATTTGTAAAAACTATTATTCTATTTTAGCTGCTTTGCCATGGTACGGCATACTAAGACTAAGACCACCACTACTTATAAGACTATTTGGCGCCTAAATTTTCCTGAATTCCAAATGACACAAGAATCCAGCGTTTCACGATTCATAAATAATTCGTCACAAATTAAGCGAGAAAGGGTGTCCAATTTATTACGGCACAAATAAATAAACCAATCTATTTGACATTTTTATTGCATAATCAAGAAATCACGAACAAAATAACAAAGTAAAAAGTAAAAACTTAGCACAAAAAGTCAATTTTTAAAATTAAGGTGTGTGAAGACTCTAATCAGTAGGGATAAAGGAAAATTCACCGAAAAGTCTCCTCTAAATTGATCGCAGCGCCCCAGCGGGAGCCACGAGCATGATCCTCATTGGCTGTATAGGAGATAGTCGTCTTTCTATTCTTAGTCTGTGTTACCACATAGGGACATCACTTTGTTCTTTTTTAAGGATACATCCGGAATCGGTAGCTAAATGGATAGAGCATTGGATTATAACGATAGGGGTACGGGGAGATACGTTGTTCGCGCACCGTCTATTTTTGCTTTTTTTTTATTTAATTTAAAAAAAAAATAGATTAATCAATACAAAATGAAAATATTTTTATAAGCAAACCCATCGTTCTTAACGTAGATAATTTTAATACTATGGAAAAAGGAAAAGAGCGACAGACAAAAGGACTTAGAAAAAATTCGTAGAAAAGCCCCTACCAGCTAGTAAATGACACAGCCACCGACCCCCGTGTAGGCTAAATAGCTAGATTTTGCTTGATTGGTCATCTAAGGCTTATGGAAGGATTCAAAGTTGAGCGCAGTAATCATAGGTTTGATGACTCTGATAGGATAGGGCTGTTTGACATGCTTTTTCACATTTGTGTCCATCGCGGCAACGCAGCAGTCGTTGGAAGGTTTTATGTGCTAGAGAGCCTAAGGTATTGGGCCTCGCTTTGTCCGTTGTGGGTTTTAGCTGGGCGGGGGGGGGGGGGTGAGGTGGGGTGAGGTGGGGGGTCGGATCGGATGGGTCAGACAAAGCGGGCGCAATGCCTGTGGCTCTCTAGCCAAAGGATGCCACGTAGAGCGGTTTTCGCAGATTTTATTGAAAGCTCCCAGGAGCCTCCCAAACGTGGAGCTGCTGCGGGGGGGGGGGGGGGGCGCTAAAATGCCAGTCAACTGGTTTTTTCAATTTGTAATTTTTCGAACCAGTTCTTGCGGTTTTCATCATGATAGTGCTATGTTGATTTCTTGTTCTCCTGCTACCAAATTAGTGCCATTCACTGTAGCACAACTTGGAAAAACAACGGTGATCTGTGAGAAAATACGTTGACGAATGATTCCAAGTCGAGCCAATCTCCGATCTCGAGATGAACTGCACGGTATTCCAAGCAGTTAGACATAACACCATAACGCATGACAGTTCTCCGGAACATGACGAATGATAAAGGGCCAAAAAATCAATTCCGACATTGGTGAAAGGCGGAAGGTGAGACTTCAGACGACTCCCTGGAGGTGAAGGCGCCAATCAGAGAAGGATCTGGTTGGCTTGTTTTGAGTTTGCACGAAAAACTATGGCAGATGACTTTGTTGATGGTAGCTCTCGGGTGAAGAACATGGTATTGGGCGCGTATATAGTGTAGAGTTGGTTCGGTATGAAGGTAATGAAGGTTAAGTTTATGAATGTCGCTGATTACCATTATAGCCAGTTGACTGTCTGATGATAAAACAATCGGGTGTTTTACGTCTTCAGGAAGTGACGAATGTTGCTGTCTGCCCCCTACTCGAATGATGCCGAAGGTATCCAAAACCGGAGTTAGGGTGGCTAACTGAGATGCAGTAGGCACAGGCTTTTTCCGTTTTAGGCATCTTTTCTCCTCATCGAAAAAAAAATGCCGCTGGTTGACGCGACCCAGTCGGAACCGTATCGATATCGATTCAAGACTTTTGACAGAATTATTAATTTAAAGACTCCCACCCTTTAACTCATTTATCAATGCTAAAAGTTATATAGCTCCCTATTATACCTTTGGCGAAATGAAGTGTTCGGTGCTTTTTTTTCGCATTGTTTATGTCTTGAACAAATGTCTATTCCCACCTTGAAAAAGTTTACTCTGTTTAGGTTAAAAGCGAATGCGCACATTGAATATGATATCGATTCAAGACTTTTGACAGCATTATTAATTTATGAATACATGTAGGCCTAAATTCAAATAATATTAATATTTTTAACATTAAACAAAAACATAATTGGATTATTAAAAGGGAAATGGAGGAGGAAGCGGAAAGGACAGCAAGAGAAGACAAAATTTTTTGTTTATTCAAATTGAAAACCTGAAATGCCAAACAATAGCTGGTGTATTTACGGAACTCTTACTCGACAACTACGTTTCAATTAAAAAACGTAATGATACAGACTTAGTTGTGGGACCTTCCATTGCTGGAGTACACAGTCCTGGTACTAAAGTAGTCGCAAAGGTAATTCTTTTTGAAAAACATTTCTGTTTGTGATCACTTTTAAAAGTTGAAATCAATTTAGATGTGGTTTTCGTATTTACGCGATGACAATGATGATTTTCCTGTAATGAAAAAATTAATTACCTTATATAAATTAATGGAACGTGGAAATCTGAAAAGTTACGTTGATTTGCAAAAAAAAATAATTCATGCAGTGAGTAATCAACGCACAAATCATACATTGGTTCAGGAACGCGCCATTGTAGGTAGAACTTCTCCGCATTTTTGGTGAGTTAAAATATTAAGAATAAATTTATAAGTTTACAATTTCTAAGTTGTTTAAATTTGAAATTTTTGTAGGACATCTATTCGGAATTCAAAGCAAAAATCAATCACCAACAATAGTGGAATAACGCAAAAATACAGAGAATATCTGAAATGCACCATAGCTCCTGATCAACACGACTTCTTCCTTGCTGGAGAAGAGAAGAAAAAAAATTGTAATTAAAGAAAAGATGACGCATACCAAATTGTCAAACAAAAGGTTGATACAGAAGATGACAGTGAAATGATATACCTTTGCCACAAAGGTATTTATAATTTTTTTATTGATATTGGTAAAACAGCAAACTAAAGCGGAAAATTAGGTCAGGAACTTCAATGTTGGACTCCTCTTGTAGACTACCTGGCTTTCTTTAATGGTAAGGGGGAATGTTAGAAATCCCTCTTCCCTATGCCCGTGCCAAAGCTGTCAACTTTCGCATGTTTTGTCGTGTATTACGTAACGCAAAAGTGACAGATGAGGATCCAACAACAAAGCTAAAACTCATTGGCTATCGTCTCACTGTAGCTGATGGAGTGGGGGCATAAATGAAAAACATATCCTTGAACACATTGACTAATGTCTTGCAGATGACTATTCTACAGATGATTGCTCTCAAGACGCGGGAAATGACACAGTAGGCGAAACCATTGACGAAGTCATTGCTGGTGTAAATACATCAACTTCTAATGTGATTTCAAGAAAAATTATCGAAAAAAGTATAACGGGATATATTTCATTTAATTGCATTAACCAATAATTTATAATGCAACTTTTACAAACAGAAAATCGCGTGTCAGAAAGCGAAAAAGAGAAATTTTACTCGACAGATGACAATATATTTGAAGCTGCAGAATCAAACATTTCTTTGAATCGCTTCTCAGTACTTGATTCAGACGTACTACCAACCATCACTAAAGCTGTTTCATCCAACTACAGTGTTGAACATTGCTCTGTTGGACCAGGATTTACAGTTTCTTCAAATCCAAATTCCGGATCAGATTTGGTGTCCTAGAATCACAAATTTCTTCTTTACTTAGTCTAATTGGTTCTGAAGAAGAAACGACACCCAGCACAGAACGAAATTAAAAGGTTTCCACATCCATGAGTTATGGCGTTGGAAATCACAAAACTCTTTTGGTAAGAACAAATTTAATTACATCTCGCACATGAATATTTCGTTACATTTTCTAATACTAGATAAACCAATACAAAATGCTGTGGTCCAGGAACAGTTTGAAAAAGGGGTCAAACGACTGTATATTGTTTTCCGACCAGAAACAACAACCGGAAGAAGCTCAATTACGCCCTCAACTACAGGCATACCAACAATTAAAAAGAAGCAACTAGAAATGAAAGGCGTCTGCCCTTCCCTATTAACAGTTCCAAAACTTCCAGACATCAGGCCATAATTTTTTAACTGTTAATGATGCTCGTTACAGTAATCTTCGTGTCTAAAAAAGAAATGTGACAGTAGTAAAATGGTCCAATAGAATTTAACAGCATTTCGAAAATATCGCATTAGTAACGGCGGTTAATATAGTTAGCGTAAACAGCTGCAAGTCATATCAGACGACAAGGCCATGAAGTACAGATTGTATACTTGTATAGATGTCATGAAGTACAACTGTACTTAAGGACAAGGCGACAACGAGGAACAAATCGAGGCGTCGTAAGGAAGTATAAAATTACGACGCTTTTTGTGTTAAAAGTACGCACCCTTTAGTTAAATTGCTCTATTTTTGCAAAATAATTAATACTGTGCATCGTGAACATTCAGATTTGGACTTTGTGGCCAATTGATGTTAAGTAAATTTTTGGCATGCACGAATAGATTTTATGTCAGCATTTCTGAGAGTAAACTCGAGTGAGAGCATAAATGACTCAGATTATTGTGCAATTTATTTTACATCAGGTAAATTCGTGCAATTATTTGACTTGTATCTATTTCAAAGTGTGTTTATTCACCATCCCGGTTGGAGCCCTTGTTGATTCGGTTGCTCCATTGCAGCCAAAATTTACAATAGTGCATGCTTAAAGATAGTGTGGGTCATGGACGTTCAGGCCCCGGCGTTCAGGCCCCGGCCGATAGTGTCAACCCTTTCATCTTAAAAATCAAAATTTCATCATGTTTTTGGCCTTTTTCCTGCCGTGAAACACCAAGGGAAACAAACACACCAACACTGTGGCTTTAAGGAAGTATTGATAATCGATTATAAAAACAAGTTAATTGGGAATCCTCTTCTTCGAGAGCACATTCATATCCAACAACTGAATGTGTGTAGATAGATTTTACTTCAACAATACAATTTTCGGATATCATACAAATGATATCGGAATATCACGGGTAGATTTTGGATAAATACAGTGATTCACAGTATTGATCCAAAATTGATTTGCATTGACATTATCAAATTTGGATTTTCTTAACATAGCAGGGTTGCTGTTTAATTCTCCCATTCTTTTTTAGAGTTATGCAAGATCCTTTCCTCTTTTTTTTATCATGCGCTTTACTTTACCAAGCAGGGTTTCAAATGGAAATGAGGCCAATTCGTGAAGAGAGCATTTGAAATAGATAAAATCATCAGCAAGGTGAATTAGGCAATGAACATTATAAACCATATGCTCGTCACCGTAGATCGAACCAAATTGAAAAGCGTAAAAAACTAGATATTGTTTGCTTTAAGATCAAATCCAGGCTAGGCTTATTAGGGAAGAGCAAAATACGACATGCAACGTGAAACAGTAAAAAATGATCATATTTCTCATCTGAAAAAATGTCTTTTAAAAGGATTGGACCAGTGTAAAGAAGGAATGTTTTAAATCATGTTGCTTCCCTATTCATGTCATTTCAATTAGACGCGGTGTCGCGGTTCACCTGTATTCTGATAATATTCAGATGTATACATCTTTCACACTGGACCCGGACCACAATGACCAGAAGTGGGCCTTCTCCTCTATCACTGCCTGTGTTGACGAGACGAAGCAATGGATGACGTATAACCTTATCAAGTTCAATGAGTCAAAGACTAATGCTCTAGTGGTGCACTCTAAGTCCAGTCGGTGTAAAACTGCTGCTCTTCCTCTGATTGTTGGTGAATCGTCTATCCTACCATCGGACTCTGTTCGGAACCTTGGTGTCATCCTAGACAAACATTTGACTATGCAGCAACAAATTAATAATCTAATAATATATATCTGATAATATCTGTAATATCTGTCGGACGTCCTTCTACCAGCTAAGGAGAATTGCCAAGATACGGATATTTCTCTCACGGCCGGCTGCTGCCCAACTTGTTTCTGCTTTCGTGCTCTCACACATAGACTATGGCAATTTTCTTCTGGCTGATCTTTCAGCAACGCGACTGTATCCACTACAGAAGGCTCAGAACGCTGCGGCGGGGCATTATGGGCATTACTCGCGTCATTACAGGCGCTCGTCGACGAGACCCAATGACGTCACATTTGAGATCTCTCCATTGGCTGCCTATCTTCTACAGGATTCACTTCAAGATCACGGTTTTGACCTTCTGATGTTTGAACGGTTTTTCCCCCTCGTACTTGTCTAGTCTGTTAAGGCGTCAGAGCTTTGCTAACCCGGGTGAGTTCAACCAAGTTTCAACCAGGTAAGAGAAGTTTATTCTCTCTTCCTTTTTTTCTCAAAGACAACATGATTAGTCCCATGTATAATAGGTCAAACCATGATGTCATTCATCTCATCGGTTCAACAAATGGCAGTTCAACTTACCGACTTACAACTACCGATATCTGAACTACAAATCATATCAAAGGTTCTTATGTCTCTCCCAACTAACTACTTACACTTCGTATCAGCCTGGGATAGTGTTCCTGCAGCTGAAAAGACTATCACTCTGCTGACATCGAGGCTATTGAAAGAAGAGAAAATGACAAATATTCGTAGTCAGAACAAACCTAGTTCACTTGATGCAGCATATTTTTCCGGAACTCCAGATCAGTCATGTATGTTATATACTAGACTGCATTTTATTCTTTTTATATAAACTAACAACTGTACTGTTACAACACAGCCTCTTCTCAATTTCGCGGTGGCTATCGAGGAAACCGTGGAAACTTTCGTGGAAACCGTGGTGGTCATCCTTACCGCGGAGACCGGGGTTCTAATTACATCAGACCCCAATGCACATATAAACATTGTGGAAAGCCAGGCCACACGGCTGACAAATGCCAGAAGAGAATTCGAGATGAAAGCAACAACCAAGACTTTGGATACACATCAGCCTTCATGAATTTCTCAACCAGAAGGTGTGGACATAAACAATTCTCTTTATATACCCAAACTAACGAATTTCGTTTCAGAGCGTTTGACTGGTTTGCTGATAGTGGCGCTACCCAACATATGACTGACCAGTTACCAATCATGCGGAACTTTCTGTCAGTTTACGACGACAATTGGCTTGTCACTGGAATCGGAAATTCAAAACTTGCTGTTAAAGGCAAAGGCGAAGTTGAGATCACATCATTAGTAAATGGAGTGAACCTTAATGGTAATTATTAATACGTTGTCAACCATAAAAGAGATTTGGCTTATCACTTGTGCTCACTAACAGGTGTGATCAGAGATGTCCTATATGTACCAGGACTAGGTACAAATCTATTCTCCATTGGAGCTGCAACTCAAGCTGGCTCAGAAGTTTACTTTGTTAACGAGACTGTAACCTTCGTGCGCGGTGGGCGAACTGAGATCCAGGGTCAACGAGTTGGAAATACCCTCTATTATCTTAACATCCTAGCTAAAGAAACAACTGGTAGCTCAACAGCCTTAACAGTGAAGAAAGCTGGCGTACCCCTCGCCACCTGGCATGATCGTTTTGCACATCTGAACTTCAAAACAATTCTAAAAATGGTCACCCTGAACAACACAACCGGACTCAACGTATCAGAAAACAACACTGACTGTAAAAAATCGTGTGAAGGCTGTATCTTAGGAAAGATGCACCGTTCTCCTTTCAAAATTGGACGGACTCGTGCTACGGAAACAGGTCAATTAGTGCATACTGATTTATGTGGTCCGATGCAAGTTCCAACACCCAGTGGATCCCGCTATTTTGCAATCTTCAAGGACGACTATAGCAGATGGACTGTCACTCGGTTTCTCAAGAAAAAATCTCAACTGGATCAGTGTCTTCGTGAGTTTGTCGCACAACTAAAAGGATAAACGAACAACGAAGTAAAGACAATTCGCTCTGACAACTGGGGCGGCGAATACTTCGGAGGGGAGCTCGTAACCTGGCTGGCTGAACATGGAATACGACACGAAAGCAGTGCTCCACATTCACCCCAACAAAATGGTGTATCAGAGAGGACTATGCGTACACTAATGGAAGCTGCAAGAAGTCAAATGCACGCGATGAAGGTTCCGATCGAACTCTGGGGTGAATCAGTAGCCTCTGCAACATACGTCCTAAATCGCTCTTCAACAACAAAATCGGATGTAACTCCATTCGAGAGGTGGCACGGTAAAAAACCCGACGTTTCACACCTGCGTACGTTTGGATGTCAGGCTTTTGTTCATGTCCCAGATGCTGTTCGACGCAAACTTGACGCTAAAGCCAAAATGGGCATTATGGTTTGATACTGCAATGAGTCAAAAGCCTACCGCGTTTGGAATCCAGACACACGACGAGTCCTCATTAGCCGAGACATCATCTTTAATGAAGAAGAGATACCTTTCTCCACTGAGAGTAACACGGATTACTCACTTATTTTTCCTACGGAACTAGAAGAACTACCGGCTACAGAAATGATGTCGTCTGATTCTGTCGGAACCTTACCTACAGCCACTGTCAGACAATCATCCCCTGTCAATCAACCATTGGACATCTTGATGGAAGAAACCCCATCAACAACAGAGTTGACTGAGGAACTTCATCCGGGCGATCTAAGTCCTGTACGTGGACTACAACCAGATCTCCAACAAAACGCACCTAGATCAAGCAGTGAAATTCAACAAATTGAGGTGGTTCAACCACAAAGAACATCTAGAAAACCCATACTGAAATTTGAAAATTTCAAGGGACTCATATCTTCGTCAGGCGATTTGTCAACAGAACTCACCAAATCACTTGCTGAGCCATTCGAACCTCTCTCATATCAACAAGCGCTGTCGTGTGATCAAGCTGATCAATGTAAAGCAGCCATTTTGGAAGAATATGAATCCTTAATGACAAACAAAACCTGGGAATTGGTTCCTCTTCCACCAGATCGTGCTACCATCAAAAGTCGGTGGCTTTTCAAAGTCAAACCAGGACACAACAACGTTCCAGAGAGGTACAAAGCCAGACTCGTCGCAAAAGGATACACACAAAAGGCATCGACTATCGCGACACCTATGCCCCAGTGGTGAAACATACAGCGCTGCGAGTAATTTTTAGTCTTGTTGCTGCTCTTGATCTTGACATGATCCAACTGGATGTAAAAACCGCATTTCTTCATGGTGAATTAGAAGAAGAAATTTTCATGGAACAACCGGAGGGTTTCATATCACCAGGAAGAGAGAAAGATGTCTGCCGCTTGATCAAATCTCTTTACGGCCTGAAACAAGCTCCTAGATGTTGGAACAACAAATTTAATGATTTCCTAATTAAGTTTGGACTAACACGTTCCACCTCTGATTCCTGCATCTACTACCGTCGTCATGGGGAGGAGTTCACTGTCGTTGTTACGGATGGAAATTTGACACCTCAGCGCCCTTAGGGCACCGAAATTCCTATCCCGGGACAAAGCGGTCCAGACGAGAGTCAGTGGCAATTCCGACACCGTAGAGCTAATATCTCTCCCGATTTTCTATTCGAGACAATTCAAGTTCGTTTTGTATCGAACTCAATTTTTCATTTTGTACTCTTTCGTGTCAATACAAAAGTGTTAGCTTTTTCCCCCCACACTGATCACTCGATTTATCGACTCGTTATTTCGCTCGTAACAATTGGTGCATCGACCGATGCGACTCGAATCTGACGCCGTCAAACGTGATTAGTGTGCCGTATCCGACCACATCTTCGACATCGAACTTCTTTTGGTAACTCTTTCGTGTTTGTTGTGTTCATTATCAATTTCTGAGCTCCGACAGCTCAGAAATTCCGTGTCACGCAATCCAACAATTTTTTTGCCAGTCACGTGGGAAATTTTTCCCCCCCATCCCACCCTCTTTTCATCTTCGTAACGTGGCCATTTGGCTCCAAAACACCAAGCTGCCGCGCCGTAGCAACAGCGAACCCAGCAGGGCCCGCCAAGCTGCCCGTCACAAACAAAGCCGAGAGTCAGCAGGCGTGCAACGGGAGCGGGAACGGCAAGCAAGAAGAGCAAGAGCAAGAAGAATTCATCCTGCAGCTTGCGATCGAACCATCCGAAAATTACGGTAATATCAATTAGTCCTAAGCTTCGGCTGGTTGGGCTGTTGATACCCGTCTGTTGGCAGCTAGTCCTAGGCTTCGGCCGGTTGGGCTGTTGCTAATTCACTCCGAAGCACTTAGTCCTAGGTTTCGACCAGTTGGGCTGGTGCTAATCCCAAAAATCCGAACATCCGACGCCGAAATCTGCAATCCGATTCGAACATCCGACTCCGAAAAATTCCGAATCCGAACATCCGACGACGAAAAATCCGAACATCCGACTCCGAAAATTCCGACTCCGAACATCCGACTCCGAAAACTCCGAAAATCCGACTCCGAAAATTCCGACTCCGCATCCGACTCCGATTAATCCGTCTCTGAATTTCCGCATTCCGAATTCCGCATTTGACTCTGTCCGTCCCGATCTTTCCTGAATCCCGCACCACGCAAGGCCAGCTGGCCGTCAAACGAGTGGGGGTGCAGTAAAAGCCAATCGTCTTTCATCTTCACCTCATCGATCATCATTCTTTTCATCATCGTTTCATCTCACCTTCGTTCGCCGTTCAAACTTTCTGCTTTCCGAGTTATAAGATGGACGCCGATTTAGAAAATCAGCCGGGCCCATCTGACGAATTTGACCAAAGCTCCGACAACAGCGACTCTCCACCGCTGGTCAGTGCAAAGCAATTAAAACGTGAGCGCACGGTTGAAAAAGCAAGACACACCAAGTTGATTACAAAAATCAATCAACACATCGCTGGACTGGGTAGCAAACGGGAGCTAGCAGTGCATCGCGCGTCACTAGCCGATCAACTAGAAGAATGCACAGCGGCTCATGAGCGATACATCAAAGCGCCAGATTTCAACGCAAAGAAAAAAGAAGACCCAAACGACTGGATCAGAAAATGTGAAGCAAAAACGATGGAAGTTTATGGCAAAATCGACAGATATATCCGCACGCCGCGGTCCTCCATACACTCATCGGTCGGCGACGAAGCAGCGTTTAACAACACGTTAACAAAACAACCCGAAAATCCAGACTCGGTAGTTGGTTCATCAGTTTCAAAATCGAAAGCGTCACAACGTTCCGACTCCGCCGCCATCATAAGCGAGATGCAGCAACGTCTAAATCAAGAAGCGGAGTTAAGAAGGAGCGTCGAAGATCAACTTTCAAAAGCGACGATAACTTTGACGCAGATGACCCTCGATTCCGTGAGAATTTCCAGCGAAATCGAACGCAACGCTGAGCTACAACGAAAATTCCAGCAGCAAGCTGATCAGATGGCGAAAGAAAAAAGAGACAGCGACGAGGCCGAACTTCAATATCGAACTCTGGTTGAAAAAGATAAACGAGAGACGAACGAAAAACACGAAAGGGCTATGGAAGCCGTCGACACCCGAATCAAACAGCTAGAAGAGCTGTCACGGCAGAAAAAAGAAGTTGAACGTTCCGAAAAAGCTGAGGCCCCGGGACAGGGAGCCATCCAGAAAAAGCGTGTAGACTTCAGCGGCCACAACACGGAAGTTACAGCTGAAGGGACCAAGGAAACGGACGACAATGGCAACAGAGAATATTTGATTCGACGACCAACACCAAATTTTTCTCGCGACAAACCGGAAGCTGCCAATCCAAGTTCCAATCCTGGCATTTTCAACAGCAGCACCTTTGACGATTTGAATTTAGACGGCGATCAAGATCCGTCATTCAACCGCTACGTTCCGCCTTCCTTTGGAGCGCAAAACTATGGGACGTCATTCTTCCAGCCCACCGCTCCGCTTTTATTCGGAACGCAAAACCATAGTGCGAGATTCTTCCAGTCCACCGCTCCGCCTTCATTTGGAGAAGCGAATAAAAAACCGACAGAAAAAACCGAAAGTCGGAACAGCCCGACAGTCGACTCGTCAAAATGGTCGTTCAACAACACGAAAAGCGGGCCGGCTGCTGGCAACACCCCGAACCGAAAATCCGTATTCCGAATGCCGCGACTAGATCTTGACCCGTTCGATGGCGATCCAAGAAAGTGGCCGACTTTCATCGCCAATTTTAGAGATTTAGTCAACGACGATCAGGCGATATCAAGCACTCAAAAAATGGCGCTTCTCCGAAGTTGTTTGAAATCAAACATTCAGCAGAGTCTGGGCGATTGCCTAAACGATCCAGCTTTGTATGAAGCAGCGCTTGAAGAGCTCGAGTGTACATATGGCCATCCTCATCTCATTTCAAGAACGTACATTAGAAGCATTCTTGATCTTCCGAAAGTTCCGCATTTTAACGACTATCGAGCCCTCTTAGGATTTTCTACGTCCCTGCGTGGCGCCGTGTCGTCGCTGAAAAATGGCGGCTACGAAAATGAGCTGAATTCCGGCGGCCTACTAGAAATAATTCTCGACAAGCTCCCTGCTGACATTCAAAGCAAGTGGGGGAAGAAGATAGTAAAAGTACACCCGCAATTCCTGACTCTGCAAGATTTTGTACCGTGGCTGCACACCATCGTGAAAGCCGAAATGGTTGTGAAGCACGCCAAAGCGTCAAATTCTCAACCGACAGAAGGAAAAGCTGGACGACAAGACCGAAAACCGGGCCGGCAAATTCAAAGCAAATTGAATTCGCCCGTCTCACCAACGATCCTCTCGATATCGACCGCATCGAACTCGAATCCGAAACCGAAGGTTCAGAACACCGTTCAATTCAAGAACCTAAAAGAATGTCTTGTTTGCAACGGCAATCACAAGCTCCAAGACTGCAAGAAATTCTCCGATTTATCCGTAATCGCAAGGAGCGACCTCATCAAGAAAAATGGTTGCTGTCTTCGGTGCCTTGAAAAAGGTCATTTAGGTCGCGACTGTAGCAGCAGCAAAAAGTGTGGTGTCGACGAGTGTCAACACAACCATCATAGTCTCCTACATGGCGCGCCGCGATTATTTCCGAAGCCGTCCGTCAGTGCGACGACCGAAAGTCCAGCAACAGCAGTGTCGACAAAGCGAAACGACAGTGGAACCGGCGGGACCGCCGGATCGACCCATTGCTACACCTGCGCCATCCGCGAGAAGGACAGATCATGGTCCGTGCTGTTGGCCGTCGTGCCAATCACAATCTGGAATGGCAAGAAAAATCTCGACACGTTTGGACTGTTGGACCCTGGCAGCGAAGCGTCTCTTATCTTAGATCATGCGGCCGACAAAATTGGATTGACCGGACAGGCCCAAACGATCCGTCTGAGAACCTTCCATGGCCAAGATCCAGATATTCCGACGCGCACCGTCAACTTCGACATTTCTCCGAGAGACGATCAATCACGATTCAAAACTATGAATGCATTGACCGTCCCACAATTGAATTTTGCAAAGAAGAAATGCCATTGGCCCAGCGTCAAGAAAGAATGGAATCATCTGGCTGATTTAGATTTGCCCACATTCGACTCGGCCCTCGTCACCGTCATTATTGGGCGAGATATACGTGGAGCGCATCGTATTCTAGAAGAACGCTGCCACTCCGGAGACACCGGCCCAGATGCCATTCTAACGCCATTTGGTTGGTGCGTAGCCGGCGCAGTGCCATCACGAGTGTTCGAGGCCTCCGAAAGAAGACCCGGGATTTATCAAATCCATTTTCAGCCATCCGACTTAGAGTTGAGACAAGATATCGCGAGGCTGTGGCAAACCGAAGCCTTCGGTGTCCAGAAACCAACTCAGCCGATTCTCTCTCCCGAAAACCGGAAGGCGATGGACATCCTTGAAAAATCTATCCGCCACACCGGAGAGCGACAAGAAGTCGCATTAATGTGGAAGGAAGAAACCGCAGTGCTGCCAAACAACTATTCGTCGGCGGTGCAGCAGCTGCAACATTTGTCCAAGCGCTTCAAACGAGACCCAGCGTACGGCGAAAAATATAACAAGGTCATTCAAGAATACTTGTCGCTCGGCCACGCTATTCCTGTCGATCCGTCTGACACAGGTACGCCCGGTCGCTTGTTTTATTTGCCACATCATGGTGTCACGTCCGTGAATAAGCCGGACAAAGTCCGCGTCGTTTTCAACTGCTCGGCTCGGCATAATGGAATCAGCCTCAACGACATGCTCTACCAAGGCCCGGATTTATTAACCAGCCAAGTCGCAGTCCTCCTCCGCTTCCGTCAATTCCCGGTACCGATTGCCGGAGACATTGAAAAAATGTACCATCAGGTGCAAGTTCCAGCAAGCGATCAATCCGCTCTTCGTTTCCTGTATCAGGCGCCTGGGAGTAACGAACCAATCAAAGTGTTCCAAATGACACGACATGTTTTCGGTGCCGTTTCATCACCAACGACGTGCATTTTCGCTTTGAGAAAAACCGCCGAAGATAATCGACATCTTTATCCGAAAGTTGCCGATCTCGTGCTGTCGAACACGTATGTCGACAATCTACTCTACTCCGCCGAAAACGAAGAAGAAGCCATTCGCGACGCCAAGGACTTCAAGGCCCTATGCCTAACCGGTGGATTTAACGTTGTACAGTGGATGTCGTCATCCCGCCGTGTTCTCTCGACAGTCGCTCCGTCCGAGCTCTCTCGTCCTCATCTCGACTTTAATTCTGAGTTGCTCCCGGTCGAAAGAGCGCTCGGCATCCTGTTGGATTGGGAGACCGATCAATTCATGTATCGAGTCGAACTGAAACCGGCATCGACCATGCGTGAAGTGCTGCAAGGTTTATCGAAGGTCCACGACCCTCTTGGCCTCATTGCCCCCGCCATTTTGCCAGCCCGAATCTTAATGCAAGATATATGGCACAGCCGGTGCGGATGGGACGACGTGCTGGACCAAGAATTCCAAAAAATCTGGGCAAATTGGACCATCGAGCTAAAACTTCTAGAAAAACTCCGCATTCCGCGTTGCATCCGCCGCGTGTCCCAACCCGTTCATCTGGAACTTCATGCGTTTTGTGATGCCAGCGAGAATGGTTTTGGCGCGTGTGTTTATCTCCGATGTTCATATTCGGACGACGACGTTAGTGTCGCCTTAGTGCTTGGCAAGGCACGAGTGGCACCGTTGAAACAGTTATCGATCCCGCGTCTCGAACTCCAAGGAGCTGTGTTGGCCGCTCGACTCGTCAGCACAGTCCGACACGAAATGAATCTGATGGACGTCCCAAAAATATATTGGACCGACTCGCAAACAGTCCTTCAGTGGATTCATTCGACGTCCCACCGCTACCACGCTTTTGTAGCTCACCGAATAACCGAAATCGTCGACCAGTCAGTGGCAAAAGAGTGGCGACATATTCCGGGCGAGCTCAATCCAGCAGACGACGCTTCGCGTGGCATTCCAGCGTCATCTTTAAACCCGAAACACCGTTGGTTTTGTGGGCCATCATTTCTCCGGATGCCCCGCGAAAACTGGCCAGCGCCCGAACAAATATCTGAGCCCAGCTCGGACGATCCAGAAGTTGCCCCGTCACGCTGGATGGGAGCGATTTCGAGCGAACCCATCCACCCGCTAATCCGCATTGCCGAACGTGTGTCAACTATGGACAAATTCAAATCATCCGTCGGCTGGCTACGGCGCTTTGCGCGAAATTATTCGTCAAAGGTAAAGCTCCAATCAACGCCCAGCTTTTTATCCGTCCCCGAGCTCCGCACGGCAATGACGTTCGCCTTCCGCATCGATCAACAACATTATTTCGCCCGTGAGTTGGAATTTCTCCGCAAAAGGCGCCCATTGCCCGTCGATTCAAAGCTGGTACATCATACCCCCTTTCTCGACGTCAATTCCGTCATGAGAGTCGGTGGCCGTCTAGATAGAAGCGCATTCAACGAAGATATGAAGCATCCTATCATCCTCCATCACGAAAGTAAATTGGCCCGATTGGTTATTCGTGAGCGACACATTTATCTCGAACATTCGCGACCTGATCGCACGCTCCACGATGTCCGATCGCGGTATTACATCCCGAAGCTGAGACGCATTATAAAATCCGTCGTCGGAGAGTGTGCAAGATGTCGGCTGTTACGTTCAAAACCAGCCCCGCCAATTATGGCTCCTCTTCCGTCTTATCGTCTCCGCCCGTTCACTCGCCCATTTTCCGGAACGGGAATAGACTACTTTGGACCGATGACCATCACCATGCTCCGACGATCGTTGAAAAGATGGGGCGTGATGTTCACCTGTTTAACGACCAGAGCCGTCCACATCGAACTCGCCGAAACGCTGTCGACTGACTCGTTTCTTCTCGCTTTCTGGCGATTTGCAAATGTACGAGGGTGCCCTGGTGTCGTTTATAGCGACAACGGCACAAACTTAGTCGCCGGCGAAAAGGAAATTTCCGAAGGTCTGGCGCGGTTCAATCAAGAAAGAATTGGATCGAAATTGGCGAAACGCGGCATCGAATGGCACTTCTCTCCTCCCGTCGCGCCGCATTTTGGCGGTTCATGGGAACGCCTTATTCAGTCCGCAAAATCCGCACTACGCATCATTCTCAACGGCCGGACAGCGTCCAACGAAATTCTGCAATCTGCCTTAGTCGGGGCAGCAGCGTTAATGAATGGGCGCCCTCTCGAATATGTTCCGGTCGACCCGCAAGATCCCATTCCGTTGACCCCCAATCATTTTCTTCTCCTCGAAGCTCATCCGAACGAACCCCTGGACGTCATCGATCTGTCAGAAAAACCGTCCACCAAAGGATGGAGAGCAGCTCAAGATCTCATCACTCATTTCTGGCGTAGGTGGCTCCGCGAGATCGTCCCGAAACTTAATTCTCGATCAAAATGGACAGCGCCGAATCGAAATATCGCTGTCAACGATATTGTTTTGATTGTGGATCCAGCCACTCGAAGAGGTGAGTGGCCGCTCGGCCGCGTACACGAAGTCTTCCCCGACCTCAACGGCACCGTTCGCTCCGCATCCGTCGCTATTTGGTCCGGAAAAGGCACCGAAACGAAACTTTGGACCCGAGCGGCTCATCAGCTGTGTGTGCTGGAGACCGAAGAACGCGATGTTTCGGACATCCGAAACAGGGCCGGCTGTGTTACGGATGGAAATTTGACACCTCAGCGCCCTTAGGGCACCGAAATTCCTATCCCGGGACAAAGCGGTTCAGACGAGAGTCAGTGGCAATTCCGACACCGTAGAGCTAATATCTCTCCCGATTTTCTATTCGAGACAATTCAAGTTCGTTTTGTATCGAACTCAATTTTTCATTTTGTACTCTTTCGTGTCAATACAAAAGTGTTAGCTTTTTCCCCCCACACTGATCACTCGATTTATCGACTCGTTATTTCGCTCGTAACAGTCGTAGCAATATTTGTTGACGACGGCCTCATATGCAGCAATGAACCGGATTCCTTATCAGCTATTCTTACACATCTTCGAACAGAGTTTGAAATGACAACGTCAGAGGCAAACCGCTATCTTGGACTTAATATCATCAGAGATCGCTCTCATCGGCTGCTGTTTGTCAATCAGAATCACTACATTGAAAACATCCTCAAGAAGTTCAACATGGATACCTGTAATCCCAAGCCTATACCTGCTGACCCTAACGCAAGAATGTCTGCTGAGATGACACCGAAAACAGAGAACGCAACCAAAGAAATGTCTTCTGTTCCATATCGAGAAGCCATCGGGTCACTTATGTATCTCATGGTGATGACGCGCCCAGATATAGCTTTTGCGGTAAACCAAGTTTCTCAATATTGTCAAAACCCTGGACCGGGACATTGGAACGGAGTCAAACGGATTTTAGCCTATCTCGCAGGAACACCTAACCATGGTTTGCTTTTCAAGCGGAATGATGAAGAATCTCTCATTGGATACTGTGATGCAGATTATGCTGGCGATACAGACAAACGGCGTTCTACCACAGGATATGTTTTTCTACTCTATGGAGGTCCTGTTTCGTGGTGCAGCAAACGCCAGTCCTGCACAGCACTATCAACAACAGAAGCAGAGTTTGTTGCTGCCTGTGAAGCAGCCAAAGAAGCAACCTGGCTTTTACGCCTTCTACAAGAACTTGGAATCAAAGAAAATGGACCAGTTCCTTTGATGAGTGACAGTCAAAGCGCAATCAGAGTAGTAAACACCACGGAATTTCACCAGAGGACCAAACACATTGACGTGAAATACAACTATATTCGTGATCAACAGTCCAACGGAATCGTGGACGTGAGATATATATGTACCAATCAACAACTTGGTGATATTTTCACTAAACCATTGCCAACACCACGTTTCTTAATGTTAAGAGATCAGATAGGGATAAATACAATGTAAGAGGAGAATCATTTATGTTTGAGGGGAGGTGTTGAAACAAATGAGTAGCGTCAAACACAAATGTCTCGTTAAGAATGTTCCCTTGAACCTTTCTTCTTGTCTGTCTCACTCTGATTTCCCTCTCTTGTGTGTGTGTTGTCATTGAATGAGGTAATGAATTTTGTTACGGCAATATAAGTTATTTGGTAAACTATCTATATTCTAAGTGTTATTACGAGTACAAAACAAATAACTTTAATAACATTTGCATTTAATGTTGTTGGATTCAGCGGAAGATCAGTCAATATATCCCTAACTGAAAGTACACTATGTCCTCGTAAATTTTGTCATCAAATAAATGTTCTTCCTGTTTTTAATCAATAATGTCATTGCAATTAGGAGTGATGATGCACCTTTTTCTCTAAAGCACGTAATGAAATTTCATCCATTATCTGTTGTGAATCCCCGTACCTTGAAACTCATCATGAAATGCTTCTGAGTTTTTCTAAATAACACCATATGTATAATACCAATGAATCTTTCAAAAGCAAGGCAGGCACTTTTTTCTTAACGGTTTAACTATCACACAAATGAACAAAATCATACAAAATTGTCTCTCCAAAGTAAGACCTTCACCTATATGTACAGGCATCTGAAGTTGAGGCAACATCATTGAAATTCGTAAATGAATCCTCGAGTTTCTGTTGTCTTTCATTGAAATGTTTAACTTGCATTTTTGTGAAACCATAAATAACAATTTTTAATATTCCTAATTGGGTTTTTATAATCTGACGTGATTCCTTTATGTAATTCCCCTTCTCTCCTTCCCCCCCCCGCCAAAAAAAAATAATAATACGAGTTGTATTCCTCCACCGAAATTATGTAAGTGTTAAAAGCAACCGCAGAATTTCCATAACTACAGTGTGGCAAATACCAACTGTAGGTGCGGATGGAGTCGTGTAATTCCAGACTAATAGCAACTTCTCACAAGCCTGCATTAATCATAATGGTCAACGTGACGGTGGTTTTTCTATTTCTTATACCGTTTACCTTTAATTATTTTAGAAACATCCATTTCAACTATGGCAAGGCATCACATTTTCCAGGCTGAGGGCTGTGACAGCAAAATTTAACTCTACAACAGAGACCTTGCCAAGGAAGTGAATAAATGAAGAATATTCACTGATTTGTGATACAATTATTTCTTTGTCACGAAAAAGAACGTCGTTTTACAGTTGATGTTCGCAATCGTCAGTGGTGTCCTACTACGTAATGTGAATTTTCGATTAGATGTAACGTAACAGTACAATCTTCTACTAACGCAGTGGAGACCTCGCATTACTTCCGGTCTATTCTTGGTAAGTAAACCACTCAGTGGTAGTCTTCACCCCCCCCCCCCCCACCCAAGCGACCAGACGTAGGTTTCCCTGTTTGGCTTGGCAATTTCCACACTTGAACCCATGTTTCTTTTGTTACGCAGATTGCGCAGTTTCCTTGCACCCTGTTCATCCAAACTCTAGTTAACATAGTTTTTTCCTCCATCTCCTACGCCAAAAAAATATTTCAAGACAATTCCGATGGCAACACGGCTTACAACTCCGTGCCTCGTGTCTTTCTCCTACTCGATGCCTTCCCAGTAGTCTACGTCGTCGTGGTCTTCACAGAAAAAGGATAAGCGGACATCCACAATCACGAAATTCCATAAAATAATTTAAAAATTCACAGAACAAACGCATTTGTTGAATAACAGAATGACTTTACCATAATCTAATCATCTGAGTCATTCTTTGCACAATAAGCTTGGATGAAGGGTCACGACTATAACATTCAAGTTGTCCTTCCTGGACATCTTTTCGATAGCTGATCTCCATTTATCCTTGTGCCCAAGTTTACCATTGGGATCATGTTCCTAAACAAAATACCACATTTAACTTGCAAAACCAAAAAAGGAAACTATATCCTACAATAAAATGTCTCATCTCATTGTTTCTTGAATGAATAAGACTCAAAGGGTTAAATCTAATTTAAAGTAAACTAAAGCTGTTCACCTTAACAAACCTATTTGGAGAGAATACGCCCGGACATAGACGGTATATTTTGTGGAGAAATCCACTGGCCGTCAAGTTTTCCAAAGAGCCTAACGAAGCATCATCCATAACCTGGAAAGATGCACAAATTGCTTTGGATGAAAACACGAGATCAAGGACAGCACTTCTACTCACAACTGCAATAACTGCAAAGGGAGACATCTCACGGCGACATACATGTGATAAAGGAGACGCAAGAGTCTCTATAAACCTTCAACTTCCAGCAGCATCGCGACTGCAAACTTGATTTCGACCACTTCAGTATGTGCCAGCTCATTCGGTCAACTGATGCTAAAAACACCAACTGTCATCATCAACGGTCCAGACGGAAAATAATCAAGAGCTATTTAATTCTCAGCTATTTAATTCATTCGATACATAGGATCAGATTTTGCAAACCGATGGGAATTCTAGTCGGATTGGACCATAAAATCAAGAATATGTCCGACAAAGTGGCAATTCAAGGCCCATCAGGTCTAAGAAATAAACAAACAAATTAGGCAAAATGCTAGCGCTGAACCATCACAAGAAATACGCTTAAGATAGGCAATCATAAAGTTCTAAGTATCCACTTCCACAAATTATCTTTCACAGCAAGTAGCTCAGAGAAAATGTCAAATCAGCCCAGTCAAAATAAACTGCACTTGAAAAGATTGAGATTTCAAAAAAAAATATCGTAGCAAAGGCCTATCATTTTTCTCCCCCTGTCCCTAATATTTAGAATCTCGATATTGGGGAAAATCGGCAACTACGGGAGGAAACAAAGGAGGAAAATCTAAGAAAAAAACATTTTCAAGACGTTCCAACAATAACAGGACTCAACTACTCCATCCCTAAACACACACAAAAACAAATAGCAAAACACCTTATCACATACCTCACAAAAACTAAACTGATTAATCGACTGTAAACCAGTAATCCCCCCCCTCTCCTCCTTTAAATAATTAAATCCATGCCCCCAAACAACCACCAAAGAAAAACGGTGTGTAAGGGTTTCCTCCGGAATCCCGTAATCTGCAACCAGTGGCGCATACGCGCCATGGCCAGAGACACCTAAGGTCTCAAATCAAATCAAATCAAATCAAAACATTTTCAATTTCAAATCGAAATTTTCATGATTTTTTATATGGCATGCTGATCAAAATTATGCATGAGCTTATAGAGCTAACGATGCTCTTTTTTAAAGCCCTGATGAACCCACCTAACTATATTTTCCGTCCAGTACAAGAAAGCCAAAGAAGTACGATTTACTACAGGCCCTCTCTAATGTGCGAACATTTTTCATTCCATTTTAAAAGGGATCTTCCCGTTAACAACAAAATCCCCTTAAAATATATGTAATCAAACTTCGATCTAAGAACCCCTAGTCCAAAAATTGTTTTCGTCATCAAACGAAAATTGATTTTTTGCCATTTGCCAAGTTTCTCTCAGCCACTCTCAGCTGTGCGAACCACAAAAAACCATTGGAAGTGTATCTCTTACTTCTTGAATCTCGATCACCAGGTCGAAATAAAAACTTAGGCACGAATACTTCCCTGTCACCCAATACCAAATACATCCCTGTTTACCCAAGTGTGAATATATTTAGAGGCCACCTTGCGTTGGTGATCGCATTGAATTGTTTGTCGTATAAAATCGCGTCAATTGTAATTCTTCTTTAGTCAACGCTGGGCTGTTCACCCTGTCTAGTGTTGATTTACTCTTTCGCGTTTTTTCTTATTGTTGTTGCATTTTTGTTTCTGTAGATCTTGACTCTGGCTATACGGCTATGGCCTGTGTGTATGCCGAGTTCTTGATGTATTTTTGACTTATGTTAACGTTTACCGGAATAATCTTTCCTTAACTTCCAAACTGAATACAAGGCCTGAGTGTTCAAAACAGCAATAATCGAGTAACAGCTATTTACTTCGTTAAATTAAGTAGGGGCGTTACACTATCTATAACAAACATGTGTAATATTTTTATTTTGTCTTGCTTCAATTGAATGAATAATGAATAATATGGTTGAAAAATGATGTATCGATCGCAACACTCTTAACTGTAAATGTTTACATATTGCATCAGCAATAAAACAATAGATTTGGGATTGCCAATAATGAAACACATAAATATTGGTGTAGTGACTGTGATCGGTGAGTGTCCGTTTTGAGTAGAAAGATCCCGAATTCAGTCCTTGGGGCATAAGAGATAATAAAACATTTTTAGTTTGCTAAATGATGTATGGGTCACTACCAACGAAAGGATCATTTCGTCACTACCAGAACCCTTATTATCAAAACTTACTCTTCGCAGACATGGAAGAACTTCTAACGGAGAGAACGCTATGCCTAACCTGGAATTGTCACAAGGATTTATTCGAGCTACAACAAAAATTTCCAGTAACAGTAACAACCAAAAGATTTCTGTTTAGATGATAAGCGAGCGTATTTTATCCGCTCGTCTCGTGCGTCGTCGTCAGGTGCTACGAGACCGCTTGCAAAGTTCAATAGAACGAAACTCTCGGCCATGGCATCATAAAACCTTGAGAATAATAGATTCCCTGAGCCAAATCAACCTTCGCAGTCCTACTGCAAATTTACAAATGAAAAACTATTGTCACAGAACTTCACGCATTCTCTGATGATTCTGAAAAAGGATACGGAGCCATCGTTTTTATTATGACCTTATTTTTAAAAAGAGTATTGGTAGCCTTCTTCGTAGCAAATTAAAGGAGTGTCTCAAAGAAACCAATCTTCATTCCGTGAATTGCCAACGGTGCCCTTTAAGCGTTCCGACTGATTAAGACGGTGCTCGCACTACAGTCAACAGTGCGAAGCATTTGGATTTCAGAATACTGACGCTACCACTCGTCACCAACAGAACATTAGGAGATATTTTAGAAACCAGAAACGTTTCTGGCAAAGGAAAACTCAACGGATGATCGCTGTTGAGGAGTATGAGGAAACCAATAGCGAACAGCATTGCTGGTTATAAAGGCCAGTCTTCCTAAAAAAGCCGACAGAAAACTGGCGTTCCCTATCGATCCAAACTGAACTTCTTCAAACGACGTTGAGCCAGAAGTTAAGATATATGGTAGTGTTGACCCGCGGCCCAGCAGTTGAAGCCGGAATCAATTGGTTTACGCGCGGTGCATCTTGAAATGGTGGATTTTATACAGATGAACTAATTTATGCGAGCTTACAGCTGATTCATCTTCCTCAAAGAAAAATTGACTAACTGTTACAATGACAATGGGATAAGTTTCACATCAGAGGCAAAATAAATCAGCGAAGGTATATAAAACTGAAACAAAACTGGAGTTCATTGACAAGAAGGCCGCGAAGCAGACGACTTGACACTTTTATCCCCCCTCCCTTTATGCTCCCCATTTTGGAGGCGCATGGGAGAGACTCATAGGCTCAGCCAAAACCCCTTAAACACGTTTTTATCGACCCACTTCGTACCAATTGTCAATTTGGCGAGCCGCTGAATATCGTTGACGAGCCCAACGTAAACTTTACGGCTACAGAGCAGGCCTTGCCTTTGTAAGGCGCCTTTTCGGGGTTCAAAAAGGCGCACTTACTTCGAAGAATAGTTCAAAGGTTTTGGGCCGAACTATTTTATTGATTTCACAGTATAAGCGAGGTTTAACTTACAACTGTTGCCACAGGTAGTTGAAGAGTGAGATGACTAGTCGTCTGACTCTTAAAGGCTACGACGGGAGTTGATATATTCGCGCGCGGCCTATGCAACGGTTGAGTGTGTCAACCGTAGAAGCAGGCAATTAAAGAGGGTGAGAGTCAAGTGAAGTAATAATGAGGGTTCAACGTTGGGTGTGGTCATAAGAGAGAGTACAAAGTTGAGCATCGTCATAAAGAGCATGGAATGTGAGAGCGAAGGGGGAAAGAATACTTGGGGTGTGGCGTGACTTTTATTTTATACAGGGATCCTTGCCACTGGGGGTAATCATGCAAGACTTTACAGGCACTAATGGGGTTGAGCGATGAGTAATGGTAACTACTCAACATAGAGAGTACCCCAAGATGAAAGGTGGCAAGAATTTTTTCTCTTGAGAAAAGAGTGTTGGTCGTGATAAAGATACTGTTGAATTCGGGTGCGATTCACACGCAGTCAGTTTATTCTAGATCAAATCGCACAGCATCAGAACACAATCAAAATTACATGAGACGAACATGAAGATGAAACTGAAGCGTACCAAAACGCGAGCTCGAATGCCACTCTCTCCCTACCGATTGCCGTTCCCCTAGAGGCGTTTTCTGGGCGCTAACCGCCGCATCACAAACATAAACGATACGACTACACAACAGATACTCTGTAACCACCCCTCTTGCATTGACCACCACTCGTTCCGTTTAGATAGAGGCTAGGAAGACGTGACAGACGGCGCCAGGTATCATGGAAAAGTTTGCAAGAACAGCACGATCGGAGTGAAGGAATGATCTTCGATCGCACAGTACGATCAGGACAAGAGAGAAGACACCAACGGAAGTTTGCTTTTGAAGAATTTGCCCAAAAATCATTTTTACAAAAATTCTTTTGTACAAGTGATTCAACGCAAAATAGTTCACATCTCGTGTTGAAGTAATGAAAAATTGACCTAAGTTCACTATAGTGAATAACCAGTAGAATTGGAAATTGCCAGAGATATCACGCAGTGATCCCTAAAGGCAATTAGAATTGTACTAAAAGAATGAAGAGAAGACCGAAAGGCGTAGACTTATTTATTACACAAAAATCCAGCTATTTAAAGCCAATACAAGGTTACAGAAAACATAAAAAAGGGTTACCCTTCATAACCGTATCTTTCTTCCTTGCATTTCCACCCACCTTGACTCAGACTTATTTTAACAATACAAAACATGGGTGTGGGTGGGCAGGTTAACAAATTGCACAATATTTCGTGCCCATGAAAATTAATAGATTGAGCCAGAGAAAAAAAAAACTGTTTCAGGCAAAAAAATACTCTGCTCAACAAACATTGTTGTGTGGTGATCGAGCTTGACATGTACTAATACATTAGGGAACAGACAGACAAAAAAAAATTTTAACTTTTTTGTCTCGCTCGAACTGGCCTCCTCGGATTACTCCTTCCTTCCTTCTTTGGCATTTCTGTGCAACTGGACTCTACTCCGTCGCTAAGAAATAAACTAATTTGAATTAAGGTTCAACAAAAAAACAACTTGGGAGGGCTATAGGGCGGGTCATTCCTTTAGTACAATTCTTATTGCCTTTGGCTGCCTTGGCTTCCCTGCCTTGCCTTGGCTGCCTTTGCCTTTGGCTTCTCTGGCAATTTCCAATTGTAAAGCGAATTCATTCGCTCGACCCTAAGGTTGAATTTAAAGCTGTTGAAGCCTTAACCATGATTCCCATTTTCTCTCTCCTTGATCTCGGCCGCTGCGTTCGATACCATCCCACTTCTATTACAGAATCGGTTGAATGTTTATTCTCGCGCCAAACTACCTGTTTTCAAAATACTCTCTATCGACCATCCGTCTTTTGGCGCCTGTGACGATGCCGCACTTCCAGTGGAATGGGCAGAAAAAGTGTCAGGCGTCTCAATGCCCGACTCCTTCATGGCTGCTTTTATCCACCTCGCGATTGTGTTGGATGATACCGGCCCGTGCGGTGCCCTAACGCTTACCCATAGCTTCTAGTCCGCTGAACCCGACCGAAAAGTGGCCGTTGCACTAACAAAGCTTCTAATGGCTTCTACCGGGCACAATAGCGGGTTTTCAAATTTTTTATTGAAATACAATAAAAGGACATCAAGCGATCCGGTTCGGATCGCTGCGTTTTGCGGAGAGTCGATAATGAAAAAAGGACCACGTCTTCTGAAAAAAAAAAACAATGATTTTAGATCCATTCCCGCTATTTCCGCTACCCTCATAAAGGAGGCGAGTGCTACTAGTGTAACCGCCTTTCTTGTCATCACTGGGAGTGGCAATGAATTATTTGAACCTAGCGAGGAAAGATGCAACAAAATTTGGTCGGGACTCCACATTACTGTATACTTAGGCTGTGAGGGGTTTTATTATAGCATGCTTTTATTAATCTAGTCACCAACGGGTGCTTTCCGATCGCCCCCCCCCCTTTCTATCGAGTCTAGAGTCATGGAAAGCATCGAATGATGCAAATTGATAGTGCTGCACGCTTTACCCACAACCCGTAGACTTCGAAGAAACTCTAGAATATTTCCTTGATCCACCGACCAGGAATCTTTACCCCTCCCCATGCACTTACACATCCAATTGCGCCATGCCAATTCGTAAGCTGACTCGGTGCTTGGGCGGAATCCTTCCAAGAGAAGTTGGACCACTTCCACCAAAAATCCCTGCAAGCTATAACGTCTCCCGAGAGCTTCCACGCGACTAATAGTAATCCTTTCGTTATCAGCAGGGGATGCGGATCGTTCAACGGCTAGGCCAGTAAACAGCACTCCGATCGCAGGAGCCGTGGTTGGTCGGAGCAAAGCTCTAGAAACAACGGGTACCAGGTTTGGCTGGTTCAGACCGGACAAACAAATACAACGGTTGCTTTTTCCCTTCTTATTTTTTCAACGAAAAATTGGAGAAAAGGGAGGAAAGACAAACGCGGCTTGGTGGGGGTTGAAGGAAGGTTGCCATCTTGGATGGGACTTTTCCCAATTTGGTGCAACCACAACCCAAAAGCATTGACGTTGTCCATAAGAAAAGGGTACGAAAAGAAGGACAGTCAAGGAAGGGAAGAATGGAGTGGGAAAGAAAGGGGTCGGTCCCTCTTTTTTTCTCTCTCCATTTGTCTTTCAATTCGTACACTTTCTTATGGACAATGTCAATGGTTTTTGGTTTGAGGTTGCACCAAACTGGGAAATGTCCCATCCAAGATGGCATCCTCGAACCACTCTATTCCAGGGCAACGCAAAAAGATCAATATTAGTTGGCCATAACTGGTCATTCTTTCCAAACACTTCTGGATCCAATATCCAGTCGCTAGCAGTGATAAGGAGATGGGCCACTCTGTGTAAAGTCCAGCAGTCGACATTTTGCCCCCTCCCCCTCTTCAGACGACGAATTCGACTGCGCTGCTCCTTTCGGCGAGCTCCGGAAGCATTTCCCAGTAGTTCTCCCCCTTCAGGACCGCCCCTATCGCAAAGTAAGGCAAAGCTTCCGGAGCTCGAGGAAGCAAAAAGGCCATGCCGCTGACGCAGTTAATTTTGAAATATTGTATTAATTTTAAAATGTGAGAATTACCTGCTGCATTAAGCTGACCAAACTTTATGAGGCCAAAGCAAGCTATCAATACGGCAGTGGTGCAAACAGACAAATACAGTGTTGAAACCAGAGCTATAGATGATGGTAGGGCTCTTCCCTAGCAAGACAAGTTTTCTGCTATCGAAAAACGACTAATACAGGGTTGTAGATCTTTTAACGCTGATCATTTTTAATATATGGTTTAGGGTGTGCAAATGAACGGAAGTGCCCGTAAAACGCGTTCAAAGTTTCGAGTTTTACGGGGCTGACGCGCAACCCACGCCGGCCAGAAAGGGGGTCGAGCGGGGGAGGGGGGTGGCCTGTACCCATGGGAGAGGGGTCAGTGAAGGGGGGTATACCTGGGCGGCCTGGGCCATACTATACTAGCCCATGTAACCATGTTTCCCCATCTTCTCTTATGTCACCCGTGTTCTAATGGTCAGCATTCCGGGCTGATGTGTCGAAGGGCCGAGGTTCGAATCTCGGCCAAGCCGAAAAGAGAATTTCCAAAAAATTGAAGTTTTGAAATTGGAAAATGGGAATAGCATCAGTCACTGCTATATCATTCTCTTGAGGAACGACAAGTCGAAATAGATATTTCATAATAATTGAATTTTGAAATTTTATAAAGACGACTGCATCAGACACTTCTATATCATGCGGTCACATGTTGCATTTCATTAGCCAATGTCTTAGCTTATCGATGGCTAGCTACCATACGGTTCATGCATTCCCTTTGACCATACATCTCAACGGTAGTCTAATGGTCAGCAATCCGAGTTGCCATGCTAAAGGACCGAGGTTCGAATCACGGTCGAGACAATCACACAAAGTGAAACAAAATTTAATTTTTGACAAATTTAACTTAAAAAGCTCTTCGTCATTTCTACCTTCTTCCATTGTCCTCTCCACAGTCATCACGATATTTTCGCGGTCGTGAAGAGTTACCATGATGCATGATACACCATTCAGATGAGTTACCATGAGTTACCATGATACCGGAGTTAATGGAAGTGGAAGATACCTATCTTCCACAAACTCCGGAAGCTTTTCAAGTTAATTTTTTCAAAAATTGAATTTAGTTTTCCTAACCGACTTGACGAGGATACGAACCTCGGTCCTTTAGAATATCAACCCGGGTTGCTGACCAATAGACTACCAGTGACATATGGAAATGGAAAGCATGAGCCATATTATAGCTAGCCGTCCATTACCTAAGACATTGACTTATGCAATTAAACATGTGACCGCACGATATAGCAGTGACAGGTGCTATTGTCTTTTTAAGATTTTAAAATTTACATTTTTTTTAAATTTATTTTTCGACTTGGTCGTGATTCGATCCTCGCTACTTCGACATGTTACTCCGATCTTCCACTTCCATCAACTCCGAAAGCTTTTTAAATTTGCAAAGCTTTGTGTAATGCAACATGTGACCGCATGATATAGCAGTGACTGAAGCTATTCCCATTTTAAAATTTCAACGAGTAACCTGAGCCCCGTTTGAATCCGGGGAATTTGGGTCTAGCGTAAAGTTGGACTGTTTTTCTATTCGCTTTTCTGTAGCACGATCTGCCCGTAAAAGAATTTATCGTGAGAAATCTGCCCAGTACTTGAAGATTTCGTCATCAAGGCGATGCTATCTGGTGGTGATGCTGGTTGTTGCGTCATCACGGCGACGACATCTGGTGGTGATGGGCATGTTTGGGCATGTTCCATTTTGGGGGAGGAGCCTGTGTTGACACAGACACAGGCTCCTCCCCCAAAAATGTCCGTGACAGACACAGGCTCCTCCCCCAAAAGCTTGCTGTTTTATTATATATGGATATTTAAATTTTTTATGAAATTCTCTTTTCGACTTGGCCGAGATTCGAACCTTGGTCCTTCGACATATCAGCCTGGGATGTTGACCATTAGACCACCGGTGACATAGGAGTAGATGGGGAAACATGGTCTTGTATAGTATGGCCCAGGTATACCCCCCTTCACTCACCCCTCTCCCATGGGTACGCGCCACCCCCCCCCCCCCCGCTCGACCCCCTTTCTGGCCGGCGTGGGCTGCGCGTCAGCCCCGTAAAACTCGAAACTTTGAACGCGTTTTACGGGCACTCCCGCTCATTTGCACACCCTAAACCATATATGTAAAATGATCAGCGTAAAAAGATCTACAACCCTGTATTAGTCGTTTTTCGATAGCAGAAAACTTGTCTTGCTAGGGAAGAGCCGATGGTAGAACCACTGCCTGTAAAATTTTCCTCTAAAACTTTTTTTCTAAAGTTGCAGCCAATATCGCGAATCGAAAGTGGAAATATGTGCTTAAGTATCGATTTAGACCTAATTGTCAGCGCCAGCGGCCATCTACTGAAACTTTTTTAATTTTAGTACTGGAAAAAAAAAATATGTTTCCCAACACACCCGCTGTGGCTCTGTAACTAAGGTCTCCAGCCAGAACACTTCCAGGAGGAAAAGGCAATTGAAGGCCTTTCCTTATAAATGGTTCTACCATACATCTATAACTCTGCTGAAACGGAAAAAAGTGGTGCCGAACTCGACGAAACTGGGGCGGAAAAAAAGTGGCGAAACTGGTTGCAACCGTCCAACTGCTCAATAAACTTTCAGGCAACCTGCGATCATCGATTTATTATTCCCACGATAGATGTCGTGGTAATAGAAAGTTTTGACGGTTGTGCAGGTCATGGTGCCGGTTGTGCATGAAGTCCATCAAGTACGCCTTCATTTGTGTCCATCATGCTACGACATCTTTCGTGGCACTCGGCTTCAACCAAGCAGTACAGCATCAGTCAGCCAGCAACAGCATGCAGTCAGTATGGTCAAGTAAATGGTACTTTTCGCCCTCTGTTGAATAAAACAACTGCTAATCGTTGAAGTGGTTTGTTGGTTTGTCGAGCTCGACGAATAGGAAATAGGCCTATATTATTTTTCGTAGAAATTACATTCTCTTCATTGTTATAGTCTTCTGTACATTGTAAAGTGTATCAGTGTATATCATTTGCGAATAGTGTTTGACTCTGAGGGGCAGAATCTTAATATTGGTTTGGTCGTTATTGGCCTGGACAGAGAATTGTCTTAAAAAGGTTTATGATGGACGATATAATTAGCCATTCACGTAAGCCTGTTGTGTGTCGCTATTTTGCCGCCTCTGGAACTTGTTTTTATGGAAATGATTGTCAGTTTTTGCACAACTCAGTTTCTCGATCAAGCGTTTCACCTACATTTCCATTGAATTCATTTTCATCTCCAGTTCGCTCAGTCAGTTCCACTGCTTCAAATTCGACAGAGTTTAGTTTGTCAGTTATAGAGAGTAATTGCTTACATCAATCATTTGGGAAGAATGTAAACACAATTCCGTTGTCTAATTCTGCAATTTTAATTAAAGATGAATATGTGCAGAAATCACAAGAGTTACCCATATCACCAGATTTGCAAATAGCTGGAGGTTCTAATTCGTCCCTTTTTGAGGTATGTGTGTTCTGTTCATTGTTATCTATTGTTGTATCTAATAAGTTGTTTTGCACAACTCAGGAAAATGTTGGAGGTACCACTTATTACTACACGCCAGATGAAAATGTGAAACCCACTGTAGAAGAACCAATAATTGGAAAACACAGTCAAATTACTGAAAAAATGTCTCACACTTCTCTTTTAAATAGAAGAATTCAATCACCAAATCAATTGGTCTCAACATCACAAAATCAGATGTACTCAGTTTATAGTGGACCTTCCAGTTTTTTACAGAGCTGTAGTGGTCAGCAGAGATCTTCTTTTTTTATGAATGAAGATATAAGAGCTGACTTACTTCAAAGAAATTCAGTTGCATTATCTATATCAGACCCTGCTTTGTTTCCAGGTATAGCCAACTTATTTCATGTCCTAAGTTTATATTTTATTATTTAAGAAACACTTTATCTGAGCTGTTTGATTGTAGCAATCAATTTTATTACAAACATACATTAACTTTATGAAGTATCTAAATTGCATACATTCTTTTAATTAGATTTGCCAACGGAAGTTGATCACTATCATGAGTTGGTCCCCCTTGAAACCCACACTTTGAATCATGCTGTCAAGTCTAACACTTATGGCTTAATTACATCTACATATAAAGCATCAAATAGCAGAACCGGCATGAGATATTGCTTGAAAAGGATTCATGGTAATATTAAAATGAATAAAAACTTTAAACTGAATCTTCTTACCTAATATATAACCTTACAAAAAAGAAGTATTTAGATTTATTGGAGTATTATTATTGTTTATAATATCTTTAGGTTACAGAGTGACAAGTGCTAAATGTATGTCAATGGTAGAGTTATGGAGGAAAGTGCAGCAGTGTCATTTAGTGACTTTGCGAGAAGCATTCACTACCAAGGCCTTCGGTGACCATTCTATAGTTTTTGCATATGATTATTACCCTGGAGCTGAAACACTTATGACTAAGTATTTGGCTTCGACTGCTCCACACCTTGATCCATTCAGCAGTGACCCATCTGCTCCGCGTCCATATACAATGCAGAAAAACAGAATGCTGCAGCAACAAGCTGGCAAAGGTTGTTTTTGTGTTTTCATTATCATTATTATTTTATTGAGTATTTTATTTTATTTTTGATGCCTCCGCGTTTTTGCAAGGTGTGTTACCTGAATCTTTACTTTGGAGTTACATAATCGAATTGTGCTCGGCGTTGAGATCAGTACATTCTGCTGGTTTGGCTGTAAGAGCATTAGATCCATCTAAAGTACTTATAACTTCAAGAGGCCGTTTGCGTTTGTGCGGTGGTGGAATTTTTGATGTACTTACCTATGACTCTAGTTCTTCCAACATCACAGCTTTGCTTCCTCATTATCAGGTATGTAAAATTTTCCTTTTGTAACATACTTATTGTTATATAGTTGATGTTTAACTGTCATCATTTATGACTAAAAATGAAGCAAGAAGACCTTTTGGCCTTGGGTAAACTTATTCTTGCCCTGGCTTGTAATTCGTTGTTGGCACTTCAAAGGGATAATGTCTCTACATCTATGGATATCATCAATAAAAATTATTCTTCAGATCTGCGCAATTTGGTGATGTGAGTATTTTTTAATATTATATGTAGATACGTTAAAAACTGCAATCTGGGTTAGAACTATCTATACTCTGTAAAACTGCCCACTGAACTATGATTTCGTTAGGTATCTGCTCTCCACTACGCAAGGTTCAAGATCGAAAAACATACAGGAAGTGATGCCAATGATTGGAGCAAGGTTTTTCAGCCAGTTAGAAGCCGCCACTCTGCATGCCGACTATCTAGAAGATCAGCTAGCCAGAGAATTGGATAATGGCCGGTTATTTCGTTTGCTTGGAAAATTGGGAACCGTTGTTGATCGTCCAGAGTAAGGCAAAATAAATTGGTTAAGTTAGTCTAGTTACCTATCGAAGTAAACTTTATTGAATGTTTAAGGTTAAATTTGGATTCGACATGGTCAGAAACGGGAGACCGATATTTGCTTAAATTATTTCGCGACTACATGTTACATCCTTGTACGGATGATGGACGACCATGGGTCGATTTGGCCCACATTGTCGCATGTCTCAATCGACTAGATACTGCTTCTCATGACAAAGTAAGGACTTAATAATTTGAGAAAGAATTGAAGTGTATTATTATATTCTGCGTTGTTTTCCCCTACGTTCACTTGCATTAGATATGCTTAACATCTCGTGACCAACAGAATGTTCTGGTTGTAAGTTACGCCGAATTGCACCACTGCTTGGAGACTTCTTTTAATGAACTGCAACAAGCAGCGTTAGCTCCGTCTTCCGCTCATTTGCTACTGGGCAGTTCTTCCAATAACGAGCAATAAATTCATGCACTGGGCGTTTCCACGAAACTCGTGAATAGCTTCAAATGTCAGAGAATTGTAGGGCCACTATTTGGCTCATTTTCCCATATAGGGAGTCGAAGAATCAAGGCGAATCTCATGCTTTCTCTACGATATCTTAATTTCAATCTGGAAGTATGTGATTTGTCGTGATAATTAAATTCGCGATTGAACGCCTAGGAAATGGCATTTGTCTATGCCACAAAACATCTTGGAACAAATATTTTTGCAATTATCAGTTTGTGTAGCATGAATGAATTTTCGTTCTATTGTTACCGTAACTCTTGTCTAGTGTGTATGCGATGTTTGATAATAACAATACATTTGTTTCTTCAAACCAAATTGAATCATCTTTTTAGGCGATGCGTCTTGCTATAATTTACAGATATAATGAGTGAAAATGTGAAGGGTATCATAGCGGGTTTTGGGCCTTAAATCATTCATTCCCTCTTGGACTCTTGGTTCACCAAGGCTGTTTGAACTTTTGACACCATTTACTTCCGCTACCCTGTTTTTAGTTGTCTCCGTTGAACGCTAAACTTCGAAACGGCAGTGCAGTAGACCACTAGACCTATTTATCTGAAGCTGGCAGGACAAGCGGGAACAGTATCCCGACAAACATACGAAAATTTGGGGTATATTTCAGACGTAAACTGACGTACCAAATTTCTGAGAGTCATAACACTGATAGGCGATTGGGCCTTGAAGAATGAATGCAATTTGGGGAGAGAAAGGGAACATTTTGAACGTAGGTTATTTGCGATCGCTAGATGGTGTTGTATTCGTCGTGCCATAAAAAAAAGATAACAAATATTTTAGAAAATATGAAGAGGGCAACAACAACATTCCTCTCCAAATGTTCTTATCAATAAAACGCAAATAATGTTGAAATGATGAACACATAAAATGCCCCAGCGATTACCTTGTGTCAACTAGATAATGCGATGCGCCAAAACAGAATCTATTAAATTGCGTTAAGACCGTTTGTATCTATTTTTATTCTAATCAGATCGCTCAGGTTTAATAGGGGACGGGAAAAAAACGAAGGCGTAATTTTAATTTTGGGTCGTGCGATGTATTGGTTTTACAAAAAATTTTGAGTAAGCCTACAACATGTTGGACGTTATAGTAAATAGCAAAATGAAATTCGCTTGCGAATAGAAAAATGAATAATCTAGGCTGCTACCATGAGTAGAGACAAATTTAAAAATAAGAGGGGTTAGTATAATGTATATATCCGGTCTGTAGACTGGCAAGACTGACACAAAAGGCGCCAATATAGGAAAAACACTAACTTAAATTCTAACCTTTTCTACTAACTCTTTCATCTACAGATATATCCTATAAATCAATCGTTATGCTCAAAAGGTGTTCAATTTTAAGATTGCGGTATATTTTGATCTTCAATTTCTAGCAGGCATTTACATGAAGTTGTAGAATGTTGTGAAAAAAAGGATTCAGTTAAATGTTCAATTTGTAAAAGCAAATTTGCTGCATTAAAGCAATTAAAACGGCGAAATGATTTAGGCTTTGGATTTCTTTACTGGATTATAGACTTTTCCTTCGTTTTCCAATTTTCGCAACGTGTGTCGCATAGTCAAGCTTGCAGTTATTCCTAGAATCTGTGAACACAAAAATATGCAACGAACAAGTCAAATATGTAATACAATCCATTTTCCCGAAAGAGGGCTTTATTACTTGTAAAACTGCAAGAAACAGAGCAATCCCAGCGATCCAACCACTGCGTTCTTCCAGATAACGTGACATTCGGATATAACACCCATCCAGATATTCGTTGCCCGTTGCCTTATCCCTGCACTCGTTCGGAACTGGTTTGTGAACATTGATGTAGTCCAGTGAACTATACGAACCACAGCAGCCAACCTAGTTTTCAATGACACAAGTGTTTTAGTTTTTGGCACTTCCACGTTTTATTTTTAACACTTAGTATCTGCTTATGAAATTACCGAACATTACCTCTTCTTGGATGATGCGAAGAATTCGAGCTTCTCTTGCGTTAGTATCGCTTACATATATAAGCTCATAAAAGCGATCGCGTAGCCACCACGTGACATTAGACCACAGTGTTCCATTATTCAAAAGGACGGCTACTCCAGCGATTTCCAGGACGAAACACACACATAGTAATATACCGTACTATGAAATAATCACATCATCCACAATTAGCTACAGTTTTTTTACAATGTATAAAATGCATCTTAAATATTATTTGTTTGTCTTTACCAGTCCTAAAATGGTTGGATTTTCCGTTATAGTTCCACAACAACCAATAAACGATAGGGCCATGACGATTGAGGCAGCGGCAATCAAAATATAAACTCCTGTCCAAAACTGATACAGATGCAGTTCCAAGATATAGTGTTTGAAATCCCAATCATAACGGATCCATAATCCAAGAGTGAGGATGACAACAGCTGTCAACTGAAAAAAAAATAAATAATTAAATTAAAAATAAATAATAATAAATAAATAAATAATGTGATGCTATATTTTTCAAAATGATATATGTTTAAAAATTTTCACGGCACGACCGTTGCGACAAAGGGGATTGGTTTCCATGGTTATTGTTATCTTGCAACGCCATAAAACTTATCAAGATAGTTGGGTGTGTGTATGACTAAATGAGAACGCTTAAATTTTGTAATTAAAGTATGCAATATTGTAAAATAAGTTACAGAGTTGACGAATAATGTTAAATTCACTCCTGATTCTGATAGACGATCAGTTAAGCAGAGCAGAAAGTGAAATTGATGAAATAAAAATGTGATATGGCCAGAAATGTAAAATACGCCAAACTTACGAAAGAGAGAACATTGAACACAAAGAGGAAGTATTTCATGCAGAGCAGCGCACGTTCGCTTTTAGGCCACCCATTTCCAACTCCTGCCATTTTTATAAAACAATTGGTTTATCACTGCTTTGTCCGAAGAAATACTATTGATTGTTAAAATACGATTCGGCTTGTAGTACAGGTTCAATACGACTAACGCGTAACGTAATTTTATCCGGAATATGAACGTTTTCTGTAACTAAAAAGAAAATTTTATCAGCACTTCCTGAAGTAATATAGTGGGGACTGGTCTGGGCCGGACTGGTGCGTAGGTAGATGATAAGAAGATAAGATATGGTTTCTACTTGATGTTGATTTAGGTGATTGGGCACTGTTATGGATGGTGTGGTGCAACAACTGTTAGCTGTAAACGAACTTACTCATAGATTATTAATTTATTACAGCATTTAAAGAATGTAGCATAAGGCGCCGTTGATGATATTTCACATCGCACAAGACGTTAAAGCTTTGCATTGGATTCTACCAAGTTCTTAGTTAAATAGTTTGCGTCACCTATAACGGCACGGCAGTATCCGAACCGCAAGGGACATATACTCAGTTTGAATTTCGCTTTTACATTTTCTACTCAGTGGCCGCTGCCGATAAGCGATAAACGTCGAAGTCGAACCTTACAAAATCAAATAATAAGGGAAGACTACTTTGGGCATCTGTGTAATAACTTCATTTTCTGCTGAAATAGGACTGCCACTCAAATTGTACTGGAGATATTTACGATTTTTTGCCATTCCATACAGGAGTTTTTAAAATAAGATTCAAAGTAATTGAATACAGCTGCCAATTCATTTAATTGTGAAATAAAAATAAAACAATGTCTGTGTTCTTAAAATTTACATTATGGCGCGATTTAAAAAGAAGTATGACCTGTAAAATTCCAGACGCGACAATACATACACCAAACAAACTCAATAAAACAAAATTCAAATTAAATAGCCATACGTTTTTAATATTATTGTTTCCATAATGGAAAGAATGTTAACGGGTCCTAATTACAGTCACGGATCTATATTTAAATCAAGATGGCAAAAATTACAAGGCATTACCTGGATACATAAAGCTCTTCTCGGTGGACTATTCCAATTCGGGAAAAAAAAAATGAACACATAAAACCTAAGATTTCGTCATTTATTAATAAAATGGTACGAGTACATAGTTAAAGAACAATTTTGAACGTCAAAGCACATAATGAATCTCTACCATTATCAAAGAATTGTCATTCACCCTCATGAAAAATCAATCAGCAAGAATGTTGTTTTAAAATTGATGTTTCCCTTTTTAAGTGGTTGGATCCCACACTTCGAATTTTCTTCAAATCCAAATGAGCAAACTCGGAGAATATGGCACATAATGTTATAATGGTGTCCCTATCCGAATAGATGAAAAACACGAAAACTTGTCGCTAAAGGAAGTTAACATAAAAAAGCAGCATCCCTTCAGTTTACATTAAAGGGAGGTGAAAGCAAAATTTACTCACAATTTAATATTGATGTGTGAATTGTTCAACAGTGAAAAATAGACTATCGGCATTGAAATATATCCGCAACAAGGCTGCCACATATCTACGTTCGTCTCACACTGACGGAGCCTTGCTTATTACCGTAGATTGTCGTTGATAAACAAAATAATTCCCATGATAAAACACGATGCAGGTTGAAAGCCTTATGAGACAGATGAAATAGGATTGTGCGGTGAGCCCATTTGAGTGAGAACTTTATCCAGCCATTGCAATGGTCCATGAAGATGAATTTCTATCCAGCATGGCGTACTTGTAACATCTTGACGGTGATATTCGGCACCCCACCCTTTGACGAACGACATCCTGAAAGGTGACAATTCATAACATGTGGATGACTGAAATACAATTTAGCGATTGTGTGCTAATAGCTACCTTATTGTGCACATTTTGGTGAGCTCATAGACTGCTTCAAAACCATGATTGACTGATTGTGACAGAAGCTGAGCAAATTCCTGATTGTTGAATATTTTAAGGGAACATCCAGGAGGAATCTTGCATACAGTTGTGGGATGAAATCCATGATGGTGATTGCAATTACGTGACTGAACAAATATAGCAGAGTCGGATAGACATTCGGCATAAACTTCACCTCCAACGTAATACAAGTGAACACCTAATTGGAATAAAATTTATTATTATCACAGTGAAACATGGTAAATAAAGCTAGATGCTAGATACAACCTTTGCCAATATGACGGCGCGTATTTTCGATGGTTGAGTTACGATTGACATTCGAGAGTTGACCAAGACAGAAACGATCAGATTTGTTATCAGGATTTGTAAATCCATCAACAATTATTGAATGAGATTGGGCGTGGAATACTTCGCCAACTCGCGAGTTCAATTCATAATAAGCAATGCTGCACCAATATATGGGTTCTTGGTAAGCCACAGGAGCAAGGTCTCCCACTGGTCCCTGTGTTGTATCCATGGGTTCCTGGGATGAAGCATTTTCATCATGGGGACTGTAGGCTGGTGGTGGAGTTTCAGCTAAATCAAATGAAAATACACATACAAATTAATACATGCAAAAGATTCTAGTGTTGGACAAAAATGATTTAATGAATGTTTCCTCTGACCTGGTAAACTGTTGTAAGGGCTGTTTGGGGCAGGACTTGAAACATTGCTCATGGGCGACGTAGGATTGGGACTAACAGAAAGGGTACTTAATGCACTTGTCACAGGCCTCTCCATACTTTTAGTGCTTGAAGGTCCAGGTGCTTGAGTTAAGCCAACAGATTGGTTTCCAAAACCATGAGCTGAGTAAGAGACATTATGAGGCATTGCTGGTTCAGGTAGCTGTTGAAAAGGTAAAAGTGAATGTCCGGGAGCAAATTCTGAATGTCTTGGCACAAGAACAGGTGGAAGCACTGGACTTTCAACTCTTTTGTAATGATAAGGATTAATGCAAACTTCCTTTTGCTTAGAGGAAAATGGATATTCACAGATTTCTAAGGGTTTTAATTCATGATGAGATTGCAAATCAGGCCAACGCCACACACGGCAGTAGATCACATGAGGCAAACCTTTCCTGTGTGAAACCTGGAACACAATTGAGAAACATGTAACTTTTTACAATTAAAATAGCTAGAGGCTGAAGAACAAATGACAAAAAGTCAGTAGATGCAAAATTTTAAGATAGCATCAAGTACTCTTTACCTGTAATCTACCATCTAAACTTCTTGGAATAGTAACACATTTACTCGGTTGTCCAGGACAACTAAGTGCTTTCTCCAACTCTTCTATGGCACCCTTCTTCTTTTTCAATTTTTTTACCAAGGAGTCAACAGCTTTTTCAGCCCATTTTTCTTCTTCATCTCCTTGTTTCCAACCAAGCAACTTTTTCACTGCTGGGCTTGTAAATGAGAAAAGGCTGTTAAGTGCAGACATCTTCTAATCTGAAATTGTAAAAAAATAAGTCATCAATCACATTTAATTTAAATTCTTTAAACCTCAATGAATCAGGATGTTCGAAGTTATTACTTGCCACTCTCCAAAATGATGTATAATTGACGCTAAATTGTTAATTGCAGGTGGTTCCAGAATCAACAGTTTACAACGTGTCAACGCCTCTCCAAATATCTGTTGAGCGCTTGCCCGCTTTTAACCTCAAGCTCTGCGCCGCCTCTGCCTCAACCTCAAGTATACTGAAGCGAAGGCAACAATTTTAAAATGACAACCACAACAACGTATTCATACTAGTAACTGCGCGAATACTAAATAGATTTTTGTTCCAAATCTAGAAGAGATGCATTAAAAAGTTGGGAAATTTTTCATAAAGAATGGCATGACGCACTTCTGAAATTACATAAACGTAAAGTGTGGCATCGTAGCACAAAATTCGTTCGATTTTTGCTTTGATCGATTAACAACAAGAGACGTTTTTTTCTTGCTTTTTGCTTTGATAAAATGATGCTGATATAGGCCTAGTAACAACTGTTCTATACTCGATAAAACCCAATTGCAAAAGCATTTGGAATTTTTAGTGCATTATGAACTGTATTTATAATCTTATAAAATAAAATAACGAGAGTTAAAAGACCAAAATCGATTATTTAATCGCGATAATATGTTACAACAAATTTTCAAAGTATTTTCTGGAATTTCAGATTCAGCAGCACAGGGAATCGAATGTTTTCTCAAGTCAAATTATTTAAAATATAATAAATTAAAATTAATTTATTGAGTAGTTAAGCCAAATCATTTATCTGTTCAGTCTTAATATCTTATTGGAGGTAATGGGGCTTAATTGTGTAACGACATAACGAGGGGCGGAAAAACAACAGACCCAAGAGTATCGTATTCAGTCTAGTGCTGTAACCACTAGCACAAATTATTTTCACAAAATAGCAAGGTTATGGGGAAACATTCACGAAGCTCCAATTTTTAGTGACTATTAAATCTAACGTAACCCGTTATCCTTATCAGCCGCGCGCCGTTACGTATGAATCGCAAACAAAGATGCGTAAAAACCATTCCGAAGATTCCAATATTCTCCCGTATGAAACGGCGAAACGCACAAGAAAAGCTACTCTACATATAGACATCCGCTAAATTACGATGTTCAAATCAACTGGGAAAATGATTAAAATCGTCCCTGTCGTTCAGCATTGATGGATTTATGGTCTAAACTTGAGATGGCTCACATTTTTTAAAATAGAGTATAACAAAAAATAGAACTTGTTTTTAAAAAGTTTTTTTTCCCGCGACCATTTTTAGCCAACTTTATTATTATAAACGTTTTCACTTTTCAGCCGAGCCGCCTCAATCACTTTTATCGAAATGTGAAATGTTAGTCCTGATCCTGAACCAGAGCTATAGATACCTGGTCAGTTCATGGCTGTGTTGGCTTCCCAATCCCGGTTTCAGGGTAAACGTAAGCCGATTTGGAAACTAAAATGAGCGCCTCTAGTGAGTGTGTCAGCTACTACGTGAAGCCAGCCAATCAGGAAGGGTCTATGAAAAACTCATTGGCCAATCACAGCTTACTTTTCTACAAGAAGTGAACAATAATAAAAAGGTAGAAATATCCAACTGTCAAACCTCTAAGTTTCAAGCCGAATTTATATTCGATTTTGAATAGCCGGTTGTTTTCGCACAATCCTAAATTAATTTGCCGTAATTTATAAGATGTTGTACTATTTTCAATGAATGTTTTTACTTTCCAACTATTAGGCTCGTAACTTCAGCACCAGTTCATCATCCCAGCAGTTGGTGAAGGTAAATCATGTGAGTGTGGTACAGGTACATTTTAACCTAATTGTGTAATTGTTATAGGCTCCAGTCCAAGTTTTTGGGTTGTATGGTCGCTATGCCTCAGCACTCTACTCTGCTGCTTCCAAACAGAAATCTTTGGACAAAGTTGAAAGCAAGTTGAAGGACTTTCATGCAACTATCGCCAAAGATTCTCGTTTGGCAGAATTCATCTTATTCTTATTTCAGTTGCCAAGAAATTGAAAATGAGTGCTGTTACAGGCAACTTCCTTGGTAAGTTTTTCTATTCTATTGGTTTTCACTTTATTCTAATTGTTATTCATATGTTTATGATTACAGAACTCCTTGCTGAGAATGGAAGACTTAACAAATTGGATGTTGTCACTGGCCATTTCTTTAACATGATGGCTGCATTCAGAGGTGAAGTTGTATGTGAGGTCACCTCAGCCAAGGTAAAATATAAATCTAAAAAACATTAAACAATTACATGTTTAAAAAAATCTATTCTTATATCATGGCCTTGGATGCTGCTACATTGAAAGAGGTTACTGCCGCTCTTTCTGGATTCTTGCAGAAAGGACAGTCTCTCAAGATTTCAACCAAGGTGGATCCCTCCATTGTTGGTGGACTTGTAGTTGTCCTTGGAGATCGCTACATCGACATGAGTTTGGCATCAAAGATTGAACGTTACACCACTCTCCTTAAACAACGCGTCTAGAAATTTTAAGTTGGCTGCGTTATAGTGGGAAACAAGTATGTACATCAAATGGCAAAGATATGCTGTAGTGGATATGAAAAATAAAAGAAATCGTATCACGAGGTTCTCCTTGTATGCAAACAAAATTGTCATTGTTATTTCAAATACCACATTCAGCTAAAGACAATAATTTGTGCACATTATATCTGGTTGAAACATTTGTCTCTTCTTGGTCCATAAGTTCTCGCATATACCTGTGTCTTCATTCCCAGTTTCCACTAAGTTCTGTTGGGCAAGCCGAGGATTTCTTTTTGGAACTTTCAACTACTGCCAAATGATCCTTTAGATCGGGAAGATTACTCACAAAGCGGGATGAGACTTCAACGAGCTGTCGCATCAATTTAACATTCAGCATGCAGGGAGGGGTAACAAACCGGACGGTCTTCAAATCCTTCTCCTGAGTTGCTTGAATGATGCTTTTGGATTCGTGAATGTGTGAAGCGACGGAGCATAATACTCGGGCGTATTTGTTAAACGTAGCATAGTTTGGCTCAGCTTCATAGAGTACATGCCACAAATTGACCATCAACTGCATTAGCTTTAGCTCACACATGATCCAGGGAGCAATAACTTGTTGCTGCATAGGAAGTAAGTTCCAAATAGGTTTTCTGCTACTGATTTTAGCATACTGCATCTTGGGTTTGTTAGTGGTTTTGTCGGCGGTATCTTCGTCTTCGGCTTCCATCATTTCGACCTCCTGTTCAAGTTTTGCAATACAGTAGCTTCTTCGTCGTCCTTTTCTTTCGACTCTCTCTTCTTCAGCATGTGAGTGTAGAGCGTGTCCCACATTGTCGTCACCACCGACACCATCTGACTAGCTTCATCTGCAACGGTGTCGGTCAGCAAGAGGCTGTCAAGCCACATGATAAGGCCACGATGTTGAATCAAGTCATAGGTAATGATTGAATTCTGAAGTGAAGATTGTACGACTTCAAGTATGAGCCGCTGTAAATCAAATAAAGAAAAATGTCTCGATGAAATCTCAAACTAAAATTCAATTGCTAAAAAAATAACCTTATCAGTTTTGTCGGACAATAGATTGGATGGCTGCAAGGAGAGAAGGATTCGAAAGACTCTTCTTCGAGCACACACTAAATAGTCCTGACGACTTTTGATGCCATCTCGAAGAAGGCTGAGTAAAAAACTCCTTTGAAGCGACCTCTGTTCAGGTAGTTCAGTGTTATGAAGCATGACGAAAAATTCGGGAACTTGGGTCACATCCATAGCCGATTTTACCTAGAAACAATGAAAGGAATGGCGTTTAAGTTTTAAACGAGAAGGAAATTGCAATCAATTAACAGGAACATACCAGTAGAAAGTTATTGATTGCACGGTACATTGGGTGAGAAGGATCTCGAACGATGGCTGCAGCTTTGGCAAGAAATAATGCAATGATATTGGACAGCTTTGGTGGTAGCTGTCGAGCACCACTGAATCGCTCTTTGAAGTAATCAGCAATTGTTGACTAGATGTATCTAAAATGAAAATGGTTCGGTTTCAGTGCATTACAGATTGTACAGAACATACAATATTACTACCATTTAACAGAAAATGTTGGTTTCCAGGGCATTGCTCCAGCGTTAAGAATCCTACGTTTGAAAGGATGGAACACGTTCAAAATTTCAATCCCTGTTTGATAGTCACTTTCGTTAAAATGACGGGAGCAAATATGTGAGGTGCTCGTCAAATTACTACATGTAATTAGTTCTCGCCATTTTGATAATGAAGTTTTAGGAATTGCAAACAGGGTAACCTCGTTTTCTTTTTTATTTCCTTTGAAATATGTTGATTTACAACCAGGAACAGCACACCTGCCAACCATTTTTACAGAAATTATGGTTAGGCTTCTTTCACGTAATACACGAAAATGGCCGCCGAAATCATTCATTGAAAGTCAACGTCATATCACTAGATGGCGCTGTTTCCAGTTTCCACTTCACAACTTCTGACAAGCTCCGCCCTAAAACCCCCTGAAAATCGGCTTACGTTTACCCTGAAACCGGGATAGGGAAGCCAACACAGCCATGAACTGACCAGGTATCTATAGCTCTGCCTGAACCTTACTCCCTGACTGAACATACTCGCTTGAGGCCTATTTATGCGTACAAAAAGTAAAAACAAGCAACCCTGCAGGCCTGCATGAAGTCTCCTGCAGTCCTGCATTCCGCACCCACACTTTATCCACTTCCCCTAATGATGGGTCAGGTGTAGTGTCGTGGAGTCGTAAATTCGTGTATCGCAATAACAACCAAAGGAATAAAGGATCGCTTATTGACAAACGAACATTGCAAACTGGTTCATTTCACACCAATTGTTAAAATTGTAGCACATGAATTTTATCAACTTCTTTTACTCGTTGGTTTGAAAAATTTTCCTAAAATGGCGAACACTCCAAGTTTACCAGTTTCGCTGCTAATAGCTAGCAAATCTCAGTCTGTAGGTAGTGAACCTCAAAAGAAAACTCGAGAAGACTGGAGAAAGGCAAAAGAGCTAGAAGAAGCCAGGAAAGCAGGAACTGCACCAGCTGCAGTAGATGAAGAAGGTAATTGTTATAAATTAAAAAAAAAAAAAAAATTACTTGTTTGACAACTCTAACTTTTCTACAGGCAAAGATATCAATCCTCACATTCCGCAGTATATTTCTTCAGCGCCATGGTATTACAACACTGTTGGACCAACACTAAAACATCAAAGACCTCAAGAGGATGATAAACAAAAACAGTTGGCCAAAGTTGGTGATTGGTTTCAGCGGGGGGTGAATCTTGATTCCCTTACAACCAAATTCCGAAAAGGAGCTTGTGAAAACTGTGGAGCAGTGACTCATAAGAAAAAAGATTGTATGGAAAGACCAAGGAAAGTATTGGCAAAATTCTCTGGTGCAGAAATAGCCCCAGATGAGTTTATCCAACCTGATCTTAAACTTGACTTTGATGGAAAACGTGACCGTTGGAATGGCTATAATCCAACTGAACATTTGGGCATTATAGAAGAATTTGAAAAAGTTGAAGACACTAAGCGCCAACTGAAAGCTCAGAGGCTAAATACTGGAGATGAAGATGAAGGAGGAGAAGAAGAAATGGATGGTGATGAAGATAAATATGTTGATGAAGTTGACATGCCTGGAACAAAAGTGGATTCTAAGCAGAGAATTACAGTTCGTAATCTAAGGATTCGTGAAGATACTGCCAAATATTTACGAAATCTGGATCCTAATTCAGCCTACTATGATCCAAAAACTCGTTCAATGAGGGAAAACCCCTATAAAGGTACCTTACATCAATTTGTAATGGAGTGATCATTTTGAAATCCTAATTTATTGATTAATTTTTTATTATTAAGATACTGGAAAAGAAGCTGAACAGGTTGACTATGCTGGTGAAAATTTCATTCGTTTTAGTGGGGACACTTCAAAACATGCACAGGCTCAATTGTTTGCATGGGAAGCTCAACATGCCGGTGTTGACGTACATTTATTAGCTGAACCCACCAAGGCTGAGAAACTTAAAGTCGAGTATGTTGGGAAGAAAGAAGAAATCAAAAGCTCCATTCAAGAGAGTATCTTAGAACGTTATGGTGGTAAAGAACATCTGCAAGTTCCACCCAAAGCACTCCTACTTGCTCAAACCGAACAATACGTGGAGTACTCTCGAGCTGGAAAAATTATCAAAGGGGCTGAAAAACCAGTTGTAAGCTCCCGCTATGAAGAAGATGTGTACATAAATAACCATCAATCGGTAAGTCTAATCAAATAAATAGCTCTGTTAATAACCGTGTAACATTTTAAAATTTGGTCTGTAGGTTTGGGGCTCTTATTGGAAGGATGGTCAATGGGGATTCCAGTGCTGTTATTCTATGATAAAGAACTCGTATTGCACCGGTGAGAGAAGCAAAGATATCGAAGAAGAAAAAATCCCGTCTTCGACTGTTGCTATAAATGCAAACAAAATTGTGACACAAGATTCGGATGACGGGAACACAGACAGCCATGACGATAGCCAAGAAGAAAAATTTGAGGAAAAGCAGTTGCCTCCACCAGAAGTCGTCAAAGACACAAAAGACTACGAAAAATCGGAAGCCAGAAGGAAAAAGAAGAGAGATAAGAAGAAGAAAAAGAAATCACACAAAAAATCAGTTGGGAAAAAGGGTGACACCCATGAAAGCAGCGACTCGGAAAGTGATGAAGAAGCCGAGAAAAAGAAAAAGTTGCTTGAAGCTCTTCAAGCTGAAGAAAAGCGTCTCCGGCAAGTTGACCGTCTTATGAGTTTGGACGAAAGGAAACGACCTTACAATAGTATGGTGGAAAGTAAAGCGCCGAACGAGGAGGAACTAGAAGCCTATTACATGAAGCGTAAACGAGAAGAAGATCCAATGGCTTTCTTTTAATTTGGTTTTCGAATAAAAATGTATTCTTTCACTTTTTTCATTTTTTTTTTTATTCGGGAGAAGTCTCCGAATGTGTTGTATGACTTATATCTTAGCATCGTGACCATGTATGGCTTACGCCACAATCGTACCACCGGATTAGATATAAGTTGTCTCATTTTGAAGCTAATAATGAATAAATGTTGAAATAGAATATTTCCCAGTATTCCTCCATTCTGTAGTTTACCTTTACCATCTCAAAAGTAGTAAATTTAGTAATAACTTTTCCGTTGCAAAAAAAAATCGACAAACGGTTGACTTTATTAGTTAATTTTAATTTTACTCATTTACTGCTAGGGTTCAGAATTCGTGGGCCTATTATTTTCAAGTGGACCTAGTCTATTCAGAGATAAGGAGATGCGACACTGCCGTGTTAAAGCGGCCATGACACTTTTCCGCGCGCCATCTAGCGGCTAATGCCCTCCCTTCATCATTAGCAGCCGAATTCCCAGCAATTCTGGCCCCGGCTGATTTTGAAATTTCAAGGGAAACCCTCAACCCATTGGAGGACTTAATAGAGCAAGTGGCCAATCCCCCTCCAGCATAAAAAATAAAGCCCTTCACCATAACAAATATTAACTACTGTTTTTTGCTCATAGATATTGATATTTTTGTAAGGTAATAATGATCAAGAAGGAAAATGTGTATGTTATGGGATTATGTTATGGGGGTCAATGGGAACGGTCCAACTCAAACCTTTTTCATCAAATCAAATTGAAAAGACTCAGAAGAAGGGAACGGTCCAACTAAATTTCTCATTCCAGTCCCTTTACAATTGTGAAGTCAGGCTGTTTAGGAGAATTTCAGTTGGACCGTTCCCTAATAATAATTTAACTTGTTGAAGTAAGGGAAACCTTAACTCAGAAGAAGGGAACGGTCCAACTAAATTCTTCATTCACAGTCCATGACTTCAATACTATAAAAGTACTGCGAATGAGAAATTTATTTGGACTGTTCCCTTATATTGAGTCACTTCAAACATATTCCTGATGCAAAGGATTGAAGTGGGACCGTTCCCAATGATACAGTCAATGTCTTCTTCAAAAAGAAGATATAATTACTTCAACAAGTTAAATTATTATTAGGGAACGGTCCAACTGAAATTCTCCTAAACAGCCTGACTTCACAATTGTAAAGGGACTGGAATGAGAAATTTTCAAATTTAGTTGGACCGTTCCCTTCTTCTGAGTCTTTTCAATTTGATTTGATGACAAAGGTTTGAGTTGGACCGTTCCCATTGATCAGCTATAAAACACACATTTTCCTCCTTCATCCTTATTACCTTACAAAAATATCAATATCTATGAACAAAAAACAGCAGTTAATATTTGTTATGGTTACAGGCTATATTTTTTATGCTGGAGGGGGATTGGAAACTTACTCTATTCAAGTCCTCCAATGAGTTGAGGGTTTCCCTTGAAATTTCAAAATCAGCCGGGGCCAGAATTGCTGGGAATTCGGCTGCTAATGATGAAGGGAGGGCATTAGCCGCTAGATGGCGCGCGGAAAAGTGTCATGGCCGCTTTAACACGGCAGTGTCGCATCTCCTTATCTCTGATATTATCGGCCATTTCGAATAGCAATAGTTCGAAATTGTAAAAATAGGTGGCATAACGTTCTATAAACAAAAACCCCGAGAACGTCGACAAACGAACTGTTCAATTAGTTCAACCACAGACTAAGAGGGTAAAGACTACGATCAGGGATAGGGCTAAGAGGAATGCTTGAAGCGATGCTCGTCCTATGCCGTATGGTGGCGCGTCGAGCACACAAATCTAGAGCCATTATTTTTCCTCTTTCCCTACTGATTTGAGTCTTCACACACCGTAAGTTTATAATTAAACCATTTACATTTCAATAGTGATGTTTTGTGTAAATATAGCTTAGATATCCCCCATGTTGTGGGAATTTTTTTAAATTTCTATGTGATGTCTAGATACAATCCATAAATTCCTTTATTAAACCCCCTTTTTGCCCACTTTCAGGCCCAGGAAACAGCGTTTCACGATTTTCAGGCCCATTTCAGAAAATCTTGAAACGCTGTTTCCTGGGCCTGAAAATGGGCAAAAAGGGGGTTTAATAAAGGAATTTATGGATTGTATCTAGACATCACATAGAAATTTAAAAAAATTCCCACAACATGGGGGATATCTAAGCTATATTTACACAAAACATCACTATTGAAATGTTAATGGTTTAATTATAAACTTACGGTGTGTGAAGACTCAAATCAGTAGGGAAAGAGGAAAAATAATGGCTCTAGATTTGTGTGCTCGACGCGCCACCATACGGCATAGGACGAGCATCGCTTCAAGGGGTTTATAGCCGTTCGTGGTCTTTACCCTCTTAGTCTGTGGTTCAACTCTCAGTCAACTTTTCCGAAATCTCAAAGGCCCGATGGGCTTTATTTGGACCGATTAACAATATTTTTGATTTTCTGATGGCGAAAGAAATCTTGACCATTCAACTCGGGGAGTTTTCAAATGTAATTGGCGCCCATTGGTGGAATATACAGGTATTAAATCTTTTGACGTGTGTTATGGTTTCTCAACATTTGTGAATTGGTAGATAGATTATGATATTTCATTAAAATTCATGAGATTGCCAAGTAAATTTAATTAACTAATTATTTTAGTTCTTGTGTCTTTCAATAACACATTTGTCTAATTTCTGGTTTGAATAGAGTGCAGCTGCTGCAGTGTCCTCTGACAAGTATGAGGCAGTAGAGAATGAAATAGATCACAGTGTTTTTTTCCGAGAAGGAGTATCTGTGAGTATATTTTTGAATTTAGTTTGTGTACAGAGTTACTCTTTAGATCAATAACAGGACAAGGCAGTTGGAAACCCTAGACTTGTTGCAGTCACTATAAAAGGAGAAATTGATTTTCCGAACAGAAAAGTAGAATTTCCTTTGACTCATCAGAATGAACATGATTGGATACTCAGAGAGGACACAGCATCATGTATGAGTATCTTTAATTTTATTGATAATAAAAAAAAAAACAAAATACTTTAATGATTATGTTGAACAATTTCTAGGTGATAATGAATCATACCCCAATATGGATTTTGAGTCCAATGATTTCTGTGATTGGAGAGCTTTGTTGAACAACAAATTACATCCCAAATCCATCAATTACTTAAATGGTTTTCAACATATGAAACCAACAGAGACATTTAATTTGTTTTCTCAAGGAATATCATGTATGAAAAAAGAGGATGACTTAGAATATATTGAGAACCAGATTCGATTCTTTATTGAAGAATGTGATTATTTTCAGGTTAGACATTTAAAAAAAAAATTATTGTGAACTACAAGAATAGTAATACTGTTATACATTTTCGATTTTCAGGGGTTTAATATCCTTCTTGATGCTGATAATGGATATGGTGGTGTTACATCACAGTTATTGGAGTTGATCAATCAAGAGTACTCAAACAAAGTCATTTATACAATCCCTTCATTTCCAGCACATTCTGAGTATAACTTTGCCAGAAGAGCAGAGTGTTTGGCAAATATGGGACTAGTCATAGATTCACTTTTTGAGGGTTCCTCAATGTTAAGTCCAGTCAGTTTGGATCCTCTTTGGTGTTCCACAAACTCAAGAAAATTTCGCCGTCTTGAAGACCTAAAGGTTCGTCTACTATAAAACTTTTAACCTTGTTTGGTACATAATCATTTTTGCTATACTGATGACTGTTTGATTTCAAAAATTGTAGCCATACTCCATGTATCATGCAGGAGCAATAATAGCCACCGCTCTAGATTCAATTTTGTTACCTCTACAAACTAAAAAAAGCTTTTTTCATATGACCGATTTTGTTAAAAAAATTACCATGGAAGGTCGGAAAGCAGTTGGTGTTTCTTGTGCAATACCGCTTCTTGATAAAGGTGACAATCTTTAAGCAAACGAATGATTTTCACATAGTGTAACTTTTTATTTATCGAAATAATTGTCAATCTTCTAGTCTCCAATTTTGATTCCATAAATTCGGCATTTTTGGAAGTTGTGCCATTGACTCCTGGCGTAGAAAACTTCAGAAACTGCTGGAGGCAACATCTAGTGTGGCGTGGATTATCAAATCCTTGCGAGTTTCAGTCTGTCGTAGACTGTTGGTCTCGTCGTCAATGGGATCACACTATGACTGTCAATTCTGTTTTCAGTACTTTTTGCTCAGCCGTTAAACCTTATCCCGAAAAATTTCTCGGTTCATCTGGACCTTACGAAACAGGTACCGTATTCAGTTATGTTGACTATTTTGAGCGATTGCCCAATTAATCTTATTTTCTAATTCTAAAAGTAAGTTTCATCCTCATCTATTTTTAATCACTTATTTATTCCAAAAACAAAGGATACAAATATTGTTTGTTTTTATATTAGATCCTGACACTGTGTTTATATTGTTTTTAAAAAAATATGTCTGGTTTGGAAGCTGTTAAATTATTTTTTAGTAATTGATTGTAATTTTATTTTTAGGTCATTCGCACTTCCGTACTTTTGGAGGCCTTCATAGTTCTGAAACGTTAGGTCACAGTTTGAGAGAACTTCATTCTGCAATATCAAAAATTGAAATCAAAAGTCTACAGCGATTTTTCAGTTCCGGAATGGAAGAAGATGACTTCCTGGAAAATCGAGATCATATTTTTTCTTATGCTGAACTTTATGATGAAAATTAAAATATTTTGTGATTATTTTCTATCCTTATTAAACAAAAAATTCTCCAAGAATAATATATTCATCATTTTATTTCTGAAGCAACGCGGATAAGTTTTTCTTCACGTGCCATATGATTTGCACCAAGTTCTAACAATCGGAGTACACTAGGTTTCTTCATTTTCTATTAAAATAAAGTTCTAGTTGTTGGCAGAATAAGCACGTAAACGTAATTGCCGTTGACCCTGAGGTAGTCTCTAACTCGAAACTCTTCCTGAACTGTTTATTGGAGGGGGAAAAAAATAGAAAGTATGGTCGTGATCAAAATTCAACGATGCTTTTCCCGGCACTAAAAAAAAAGGACAGTGGTCAGGTATGTTTACTTTCACGTTAAGTTGAGTTCGCGGAAAAAGGTAATAGAAAGGATGGAGGCCAGAAATTTTTTTTATGTAAAGGGAGAACTTTCTAAAAAGTTGGAGATCTCGATGAAGGACTATCCCTGTCGTCTCTAGATAAAGGCCCATGTCGCGAGGCTTATTTTTTTTTCAAAAAAGTATTATTATATATTTTTATCGGCACCTACATTGAAGATTGAAATGCCATCTTCGTTACTGACGATTTTAGTGCAGACGCTGCAGACTTTTTATATGCATAATTAGTTTAATTACAGTTTTAAAATGACTAGCAAACGTAAACACGAAGCGCTTTTTATTTGTGTGTGCATGATAAAACAACATATTGATAGAACAGACGATTAAATGAAACGAATTAACATCATAAAAACAAACAAACAAAAAATCCACGGGTAGATTTCGAATAAATCAATAAAACCACTTTAAAAATGTTGTGTGTAAATGGTTAATAATAATCGACAATAATGTAAATAAATAAGATTTTCCGATCTACAAAGAATTTTTTGAACCAATTGTTTCAACTGATGTCGATGTCCGAAGGGAACGAGCTTCCCATTGAAAACCTACCTCTAGAGAACTTTTTTGCTCCCCCTCGGAAATCTACAAGAAAAATTAAAATTTAAATCAGTGTTGCTTCTTTTAACTTCAAGAATAATTAATTTTAGTCTTATGACATTTTATTGGATAAAAAACAATAATTACATTCGTTTTTAAAAGACTATGAGAATAAATCATTATTTGTTGATTGTAGTTTTCAAATGTCTCAAGAGAACATTTCGTATCTCCCCGAATTGATTCCTCTAGAGCTGCAACTAAACGAGTGGCCAAATCTGTGTAAAATACAAATTTAAACAAAAAAGTTTTTTTTTTTAATTTTTAATCAAAAATGCACGCATACCTAAGAGTGACTTATGATCATCTTTTAATTTCGTGAATTTGGCTTTTAAATTGAAATATTTTCTATTTTGTTGTTCAAGTCTTATTTTGTCATCACCATGAATATGAGTGATTCTCTTCTCTAAATAATCTTTCCATTGCGTTTTTAAATGTTGCACCCACTCATCCTATTGACGACACAGCAAAAAAAAAATTTATTTCCAATTAAAGAAAAAAAAAGAATTAAAGTTTAATCAAGAAATAACAAAATATTACTTTAAGAATTTCATTCAGCAGAAAATGATTTTGGTTCTCGATGTATGGAATTGCAAAATAAGGTGCCAACTCATTAAACTTGGAATAAACGGAACCTTTTTCTTGCAGAAAGTTAGAGAATTTTTTTCTCGCTTTCTTCTCCGCATTGTTAATTGAAGTTTGGAAAACTGTAAAATATACTTGTAATTTGAAATCAACCAAGAGAAACAGATCATAGTTAGGATCAGCAAGAGATTCTTCGGGTTTTCCTACAAGAGACTCCCATACCTGTGTAGAGTGAACTCAACAATTACACATAACGCATTCACGAATTCGTCACATTAAAAAATTAAATTGACCTCTTACTTCAAAAAATTTTTCGCCGTCTCCTTTTAAAAAATGCTCATCCAGTTGCTGAGCAAGTTCACGGCAGCATACATAATCTTCCATTGACGGAATGCGACTTTCATTTTATTCTTACCCAACTTTTATTGATTAAACGGCAAGGTTTGCTAAGCAACACCATACATTTTCTTCTTGTGCTCAACGAGTAAATTGTCTTACAGACAATAACAACATTTTATGCATAATGGTGTAGAAATTCTAACATATCCTTATAAAATAAACTACAGTATAAAAAAAATGAAATTGCTTCTGCTTTACGTTTTCACGGGAACCATAGTTGATCAATCCATGCTTGAATGCTTTGATGAAGACGTACCGCTTTATATTTGCATGGGAAGCATTCTTATTTCACGGTTTCAAATATTTCCCTAAGCTTCGCGTGATCCTTGTGACTAGAAGGCGCTAGCAGGACCCCAAAAATACCAATATCTTTTATGTTTATTGAAGCCAAATACGCAAACATTGAGCTCAACATTTCAGTGTGTCAACTCGTCGTCGTCTCTCTCCTGGAAAGTTCATTAAAAAAAAAAAGAAAAACCTAAGCTACACGGTATGTGTCGAAAATATTTTAATTTTACGAATTTTACGGAGCTGGCGGAACAGCATGTACCGTAATAGGCCTATTGCGAGTTACCGGCGCGCTAGTACTATGCTGCAACAAACCCTTCGTCCTTTCCACCATGCAGAAGCACATGCGAATCTGCAGCGCTCCCAAATGCATTGAATGATGATTTAAACTCAATAAATGATTGACTAGTTGGTCACCGTGATGGTAACGGTGTGGATTCACTTACATGTACGTATCATCGCTTAGATACCGACTTACCCAGCAAAATATTGTCACGTGTTTATAATATGTCGTACTGTTAACGTTGGTGCTATGTGCCGACGTTGAACCACTCGACATCGGTCCTAATTTTCCCCGAACCTCAACGTTTGTTCCAACCTTGGCTGAGATTAAGAAACGCTTCTCAGGTGTGTTTACATCTTAGTTTGTTATGGAGACGCTATTTTCTGTCTGTCTCATGTTGAACAGCATCGAATCGGACATCATCTATTAACTCTATTCGCTACTTATCCTTTATTGTGTAACAAGTCATGAGAACATTACCCAATTTGAGAAAGTGACGTTACGTGCTGACTGCTGAGCCCTGCACCGCCAGCTCCGAGAGTCCGAGACTTTTGATTGAAATATTGAATCTTCACTGTCAACCGCACTTGCGCCAGCTCAGAGTAAAAATTACAACTACGCTAAATCAATCAAATTGAGCAGTTGATAGATGATTGATTGATTGCATGGCGGAAGTTTTTAAAAATTCCATCGGGAATGATTCCTTTCCTTTCAATGATTGTCTTCCTCTTCCAAAGCCTAAATTTCAAAATATCGGCCAAAAATCTCCTACAATTTCATCGGTTGGAATAAATCTACTCTTCAAAGTATAGCCTACCGTCAACTTCTATATTCAATTCCCATTAGCCTGGTAATTGCTGTGTTTGTGAACATATATTGAAGATTCGTATTGAAGATTGTTGATACTGAGGTACCGCAATTCAAATCCCGGATGAGATATATTTGAAAAAAAAAAAAAAAAAAAGATTTAGACTTACGTACTAAATTTATAAAAGCCAACGCTTGGGATGGGATATAAAAATTTACTTTCATATCAGCTACATTTTTCATAGGATTCGTATTAACTTCAAACTTAGAACATTTCACATTTTGATTAACTACTTTAACCGTGCAACGATTTAGGCAAGGATTTAGGCATGTCCAAAATTAGGAACATTACCCTAATTTGTTTTGAACCATGATTCGAGATTCTTTCTCTCTGTTTAAGAGTTGCTGAGACTTCGGCTTTCTAATTTGCAATTGAAAACATCTCGGATTCTCGGGGGAAGGGGCGTTATTCAGGCTCCGTCATTCATATGCCCAGTGCATAAAACGTCGCGTGAAATGACGACGGAAAACGACATTCAGGCCCAATAGTAGCAACCTAATGAGATAATGCGAGAGATAAATAGATTTTTTTTTTAAATTGGAAAATAATTCCATTTTGGTGTATTTTGAGGGATACATCTCAGGTAAAACAACATCCAAAAATGCTTGGAATAGCAGCACGAATGGATGACAAAAATACCTAGCTGATTTTTTTAAATTTATGTTTCCACTTTTCTACAGGATCTGAATGAAAACGGACTGAAAAGATCCAAGTTAAAAAAAAAAAAAAAAAAAAAAAAAAAAAAAATTCCAATTTTAAAACTCAGAAGATGGCCATGGGTATTGTCCATTCACAAAATTATGCGTTTTGCGTTCATCAATCGTATAACCACAAGAAAATTCGCCACAGAATGGTTATACGTGCAATAATCTAGATTTATCGCTTTATTTATAGCGCTACTGCTCGCTTGTATATGTTTCCCCTCACATCAGTCACATGTTTTATTTACAAAAATTGTAATTAGTGAATGTGGCAGCAAAACATGTAGACTAAGACTTTATGTATTTTAGCAGTTAATTAAGGAACATTATATAGCTATCGCTTTGAACATAATAAATTCAGGAAATATATGTCTTGCATAGTTTGGTAAACAACCTACATACCCTACATATGACATTGCCAACCGTTTTTTTAAATTTCGATGTTTGTGTGTTGCTGAACCCCGGTTCTTGCTCTGCTTCTGCGCTATATCTATATCACAAATCACAATTCACAACGCCCTTTAAATAAGAGGACCTTATTCGTTTATCGTATATTAATCAGATTTTAATCTATTTTTCACAAAATTAAAATATGTAATGAATAAAATAATTTAAAATACGTTAAAACATTTTCATAATTTCTCAACTTCTATTTTTTTTCAGATTTTTCTGTAAATAACCTTTGTATTTGCACAACATGATTTTTTTTTTGGTTTTTTAGGAATCTTAGAAAGAGCACTATTTTATTTCAGCTACAAATCTGAATAATTTTAATTACGATCGAGGCGTATCGCTACGTCTAAGCGTACTCGCTAGTCATTGATCGGCAGGCTGTAATTATTAAATATTCCCTTGATATTCCTAATCTAGTTTAAAAAAAAAATATTTTATAAGAAGATGAACCGACTCTTTGCAAGTTAATATAACCCATCCATATTACTGTTACTTTAATGTGTGTCAAACTACATTCTTAGAAATCTGTTGTTATTCTGTTACAACCTGGTTACAATATATCCCTTACTATATAAATTACAATAGTATTTTCTTTGCCGCTCTTCCTTTAGGTATTTCCCGTATTTCCCATCCAGACTTCCAGAGGGAGCCCACAGTCTCTGAACTGTCCAATGAAAATAGAGTTTGCAGCTAGCCAATGAAGGCAAGACTTTCTTAGATCAGGTGCTTTCGGTCACGTGACCACGAGTCACGAGTTCAGCGACAAAAAACTACAGCGGGCGAGGTCTAAACCGGCAGGGAGATCGCCATAGTTTGACAGTGGTTGAGAACTCATCATCTTGATTACAAGTCTTCGCATTGCACATAGACAACTAACTAAATTCATCTCATCATGTCTGGAGAATCAGGTTTAACGGAATTAAATCCAATCTATGGCCCCTTTTTCGGTGTAATGGGAGCAGCATCTGCGATGATTTTCAGCGGTAAATTGACAATTTTGTTGTTTTAGAATTTTTGTGTCATTCACTTCACACTTGTCACATTTGGAAATTTCATGTAGAAGCTTGTACTTTGCTATTTATGTGAACTAAACGAAAACCCGATTTTATTCGAGTTTCAGCTATCCATCTTGCTAAAAATCATTAAATTATAATAAGTTCTCAAGTTTGGATATCATGTGACTTCTAATCACAAGATATATTGATAAAAGCATCTCTTGTGCAACCAATGGACTTTATTTTCCTATTCTTTTACTTGCAACACAATATGTCAGTTTCTAAAGTGTTTTTTTTGTCTTCTTTTCTAATTGTGTAGCCTTTGGTGCTGCATATGGAACTGCAAAATCAGGAGTTGGTATTGCTGCCATGTCAGTTATGAGGCCAGAATTGATCATGAAATCAATCATTCCTGTGGTCATGGCTGGTATTATTGCAATCTATGGACTTGTAGTTGCTGTACTTATTGCAAGTAAATTGGGAACCCCAGAGAATGGTTACTCAGCCTACAAGTAATATGACAAAAGTAGTATATGCTGAGTAGGTCTAATTCAAGTTCTTTTTAGTGGTTTCATTCATCTTGGTGCTGGGCTTGCAGTAGGATTTTCAGGACTTGCAGCTGGTTTTGCAGTTGGAATTGTTGGTGATGCTGGTGTTCGTGGCACAGCACAACAGCCCCGTTTGTTTGTAGGAATGATTCTTATTCTTATTTTTGCTGAAGTCTTGGGTCTGTATGGCTTGATTGTAGCCATCTACCTGTACTCCAAGTAAATGCCATGGGTAAACATCTCTCCTATTGTCATTCACAAAGCCCATTAATCCTTTGCCAACATTTAGATAAGTTGTTGATTGGATACATCCTTAGTTTAGGTTTTACCCACACTTCAAGTTGCTGTCTGCATTGGTGTCTAAAAATAAGAGGAACATTCAAATATATAAACCAACACCTGTCATTCCAAGATTATCTTGGTGTTGGCATGGCATCAGCAGTGTGAAGTCATTTTTTTTTAGCCAGGATATTCTTTCTGTGGGGTAACCATTGTAATCTGCAATTGTTACACTCTTGTTCATTGGTTTTAACTAGAACTTCTAATTTCCTTAATTCCAATTCTTTTTCCTCTTCCAGTGTCATTTCTCTGTCTAAATGTAATAAATACTAAGTTCGTTTGAGAGTTTATTTTTATTTTCATTGACTAGCGTATTTTCGTGAAATCAATACATGGTTCCTTGCTTGCATTGATCTGACAATCATATGACGGAAGACGGTAAGTTTGCGCATGCGTATTGAACTATGTAGAATTTCAATGTTCTACTTTGTTTAAACAGGACTATAGATTGTTTGAGCTGCTGTTTGGTATTATCGTAAAGACAACTGTATCAAGTAAATAAATGTGCTGTCGCAGTAATAGTAAACCAGGAATTTTTAACGATTGATTCGAAATAAATAGCTGCCTTGTTATTATTATTTTTATTATTAATTAAATTATTTAGTTAACGACTTATTATTTAATTTTATTTAAGTGAAGGTTTATTAGATTTTAAAACAGTTGCGTAATTACATCTTCTACTTGCAAGGTGTTCGAAACTGATTCTCACAGATTTTAGATAAATAAGTGTTTCAAGATTAGTGAATGAATTCTAAAACTTTGAAAAGATATGACTAACCCCCACTTTTATGGTTATACAGCCTAAACGTGTTAAAACATAAGTTTATTTCAATTGAAATAAAACTTAAATACACTTGTATACCCTATAATCCCTCTTTGTCCTGTGAAGTGTTGCTGCCCACGTTTCTAAAAACGACTCCTATCGCTCTTACACCCTGGATTAAACTAAAGCAGCGGTAGCGGTAAACTAGTGACACGTATCAAACCGATACCCGATACGTTAAGCATTAGCTCCTATATTTTTCTTCGTATCGCTCATTTGTCATATATAGAGAATGAACGATAAAGATTCCCATTTACTGCGCTCCTGCGGCATATGAGTATTCTCCCAATCACGATTGAGAAATAAAGCCATTGCAGAAACAGAGCTATAGATGATGGTAGAACCACTGCCTGTTAAATGTTCCTCCCGGAAATTTTTCCTAAAGTTGCAGCCAAAATCGCGAATCGAAAGTGGGAAAATGAGCTTAAGTATCGATTTAGACCTAATTGTCAGCGCCAACAGCGGACATCTACTGAAACTTTGTTAATTTTGGTACTGGGAAAAAAAATGTGTTTCCCAACACCCCCGCTGTGGTTGTAACTAAGGTCTCCAGCCAGAACACTTCCAGGAGGAAAAGCCAATGGAAACCCTTTCCATATAAATGGTTCTACCATACATCTATAACTCTGGCAGAAACTTTATTTTTATTACTTTACTTTATTTCTATACCCCTGAAATAGTTGACTAACTATCTTTTACCTTGTAGCATATATTACCAAGTAGAGCTTAGGGTCCTTGGTTGCTAGATGGCACCGGCGTTCCTTGCTTCTGCTGAAATTTAACAAGCGGTCCACGACTCAAGTAGACTGAAATCCCGGAGCGGCTTTCCAGATCTAAATCCGGAAAAAGCCTTAAAATATAAAAAAATATAATCACGTTCGTCTCTCACGCCGGATTTACCTGCGTTTGCAGAAAGACGAAATTCCCACCCGTTTACGAGATATTAAGCGTTTAAGTTTGGGTTTTTTGAATTTGTCAGAAAGGGGGTACTTTGACATCGCTTTTCTGAAAAGCGGGGGCGGGAGCTATAGAAAAAACTAATTGTAAAAAAAGTTTTTTGCTATCTCAACCACCAAAATCAAAAAGGAATTTTCTTTCCGGATTTTATTGGTTGAGATATGACTAATTTACTGAGAGGCTCATTTTCCCCTTTTCCCTCTCTGCCTTGCAGCCATTTTTTTGTACTCTCCGCCGCGCCCCTTGCGGAAGCCAGCCTGGTCTCACTAAATATTAAGGCCGATATGACTTCTATTGGTCTAAAATTAAGGCCAACAGATAAAACCTTCTGCTTGCTTCCGCAAGGAGCGCGGCGGAGAATACAAAAAAATTGCTGCCAGGCAGAGAGGAACAAAACAAAATGCCTTTTACTTAAAAATTAATAATAAATAAACTGCAATGACCATCGAGGGGAAATAAATCTTAAAAGATTACCTGATAACTAAGGAATGCAGTTATCTAATTAAGAATAGCGAGCTGCTATTACCAACTGAAGACGACTGAAATGGGAAAAATTAAACTAAGAATGACACCGGCGAAACATTATAAGCCACCATGCAAGAGTGCGTGTCCAACATTTTTTAACGCTTACGTAAAACTTGGAACTTCGGACGTTAGCCAACTCTATAGTGCTAGAGTGCTAGTGCATGATGTCAGATAACATATTTTTTTACTCACAGAAAAATAATCTTTTTGTAATGCTTCATTTTTTTGTGAGTAAAAAACAAATTGTATTCCTAGAAAATTCAAAAATGTTATCTGGTGTCATTTGTTCAGACCTCAAAATTGTAAAAAAAAACATTAGATTTGAAATGAATGCACTTTACAGAATAGAAAACTTAGTAAATTAGGTATCAATAGATACCTTGTTTAAAGCTCCGTAACGTTGTTACGTTTTAAACATAAACACAGCTAAAATAAAAATTACAAAGATGATTAAAGACTTTGACTTTTTCAATGATTTTCAAATTAAACAATGAGAAAGCTTCTTCGCTACAGATCCACCAGGGGGCAGCGTGAGGGGTGCGTTCGCAAATTGGTTAGGTTACGCGTCATGCACTAGCACTATACTATTGCCTCTGGCGGCTGAAGGTGGGACTGTACTTCCCCGAATAAACAGAAGGGGTGAAGACTATGCGTCACCAACATTTAGTGGCCAAGCTACGCCCACGATCCGAGCGGAATTTTCATTGAATAAGTCCCTTGATTATTCTGGTGGACCAAAAGGATAGGGCGTTTGGCTACCTTTTTTGGTAGACCGTGCAATAACCTTAAAAAAATTAACAAGACTGCCCTGGACTTAAGAAAAATGTTGACATGTCCTTCAATGGTCGGAGGCTTCGTAAAAATCACCTTAGCGGACTGTACTTGGCTTCACGAAGAGTGCATTACGTTGCTTAAGCTCCGTTTGTGTGGGTCGCATACGTAAAAAAAACGCCACCAGCGGGTACGACACATCTCATTTACCCGTAGTTTCAAAGCGGCTGTGAAATTCAGGATTTTTATTCAGGATGACTACCGATTTAGCCACTGCCACCTGGTTGTCGAGGATGACAATTATTATTTCATCACATTATTGAACATTTAAGATCATTACATCATTTCATTACATTTTTTTTTGTATCGGACATGAGAAGGAATGAGACCTCTGTTGGGAGTATAGAGCAGTTCTTTACCACAGAAACCCTCGAGTGCAGAACCATAGACACATTTGGCTACCAGGAAAAAATTAGAGAGGTTGCCATGGACCAAAGAGGTATAAGACGGGGAACAGACAGACAGGCGAGCAAGATCAGGAAGAGTCATAGTCCGTTAAAGGCCAATAACACTATCTGCAAACGTTACTTTCATTTTGACAGCCTCATCGTTAAGGCACTTTTCTGATTGTCCTGGCCATCCAAATAATCTTTAAAGACGGGAAACGTTTGATTCAAGATTGGAAATGTCAACAAGTTGGTTCTCTAGTAAGGACAAAGCTGCAGAAAGACGAGAAATAAGTTCAGATTTACTTAGCGAATTGATGGTTATAAGTGGTGGCCCAGCAATTAAGGTGGAGACGGGGTTGTTCTTGGACTTCTTCACGACATTAATATTCACCTTGTTGCAGGATTACAATATATTATTTAGGGGAGCCGGACCGAAGGCCAAAAGAACATTTGAATTTGTGACTCTAGAATAAAAATTTACGACACTAGGCGCAAATAAAATTGTCCTTTAACGAAAAATGACTTACTTAAATCGCCAGAATAACACACAGAAAAAACCCTAAACGACATAAGACCAAAGCGTCGTCGGTTTTTTGCGACACCATTCCAATAAGACCTGGCAACGCTAGGTAGCTTACTACTGTTACAGTTATCTAAAATGCATATTGTTGACTATAAAAATGATGTTCGCAACAATGGAACCCCAAATCTGCTGGACGGTCCAGACATGTGTTGAATACATTTAAAATCCCCATTCTGCATGAGTTGAGGAAGCGGAGCGGCATTAGTGCGGAATGAGAGACGAACGAGTTCATTCGGTACTTGCGCATGGGGCAAGTTCTCCCACGTAACATTGGCTTGCCGTTTGCTGGAGGTTGTGGGGCAATCTCTCTTTAAAATTAATGGGTGTGAGGTACGCGCACTAGTCTCCCCCCTCAAATATCACAACAATCTCGGCGTTTCTACGGCGAACAATTCGTTGACGGAGTGGACCTTAAACAATCACCTCGGCAGGTGGAGCGATCATCACAGGAGCTGGAGGAATCATCTCGAGAACTGAAGCAATCGCCTCCAGAGTCGGAAGCTGGAACGATCATCTCGGGAACTGGAGTGATTGGGTCCGCAGCCCGAAGCAGCACTTCAGAAGCGATTCCCTCATATTTTTTCCAGGTTTTCTGGTGACCTAAAAGTAAAGACAATTGATTAGACAATTAATTAATTGAGGGGAGGGGGGTTTAATGGACATAGTATGAATCCTTACCATCCTTACCTTAGCCTCCCCCCCCCATGATAATTTATGACTCACACCATCGGATTAAACTAATTCGAAGACGGGATCAGAAATTTCAGCAGGGTAATTATGTTTTCTTGAAGGTGACCGGTTATCTGTCTGTCTCGGTTAATGTCTCTTCTTCTTCGTAATTGGTGGACTGGACATCCACTTTCTACCCTCCCCCTAAAAAAAATCTCGAATGGTAATTCCCGCAGCTCGTTTGAGATAATCTGTAAAAAATAATTAATAAATGAGATAAGATCAACATCGATGCACTACTTCCAACAGACATTAACACTATAGTATTCTTTAACACCTACCAATAAATATTCAAAATCCTGAATGGACCACATCATTAACTCGTTCATTCCGCGGTGCCACGATTCAATCATGTGATTTGTCTGATTAAACTTGATTTTGGACGGACAATCGTTTGGCACCAACTCGATCCAGCCAAAACGTTCTTATATAATTCAAGAACCATGTCACGGATATCCGGAATTGCACATTACGAACTTTGTTACCTGCTTGCGCATACAAATGAATGGCTGGGAATCCCTCTTAAATTGTTATTCTTTCGTGGGGCAAAAGATGAAAAGCAATGAACATTTATTAATACAAACTAGATTCGTCCGTTTATCGTCCGCTGAGGTGATCCTATCGACCGTAAATTTTAATACGTTCTAGGGTGGTACAAGTCGGACAGCCATTGGATATCCACATCTGAAAAACCGAAAAATAGATTAAAATAGACGGTTAGTAGTCCGGAGCTGCCTGAAACGAACGGTTGGACGTTATATGAACGTTTAATGAATGCTGTGTGCTAGTAGATAAGAAGAAAGCAAATCTGTAGGGGAGACTGGAGTATACCGGGACACCGGGTCAAAAGGGACAGTGGGGGGAAAAATAGTAGATGTTCATAAAATTAAAGAAAATTTTTGAATGTTATTTAAATACGTATAATATACTTTGGCATGAAATTTGGTTGAGTTTTGTCAATAACTGCATGAGTTATTGACAAAACTAAAAAAACGGTTTTTTTTTAGAAATTTTTGTCTCCGCCATTTTATGTTTATAGAAACAAATAAACGATAATGGCATGTAAATGTAGTATGGAAATGAAGCTGAATCATTTATTGATCGTTAGAAACAAAAATTATAATTTTAGATCGATTAGTTTAGACAGTATTAACTTTTTTAAAAAAGTGTCTAAACCGGGAAATCAGGACAGCTGTTTTTGGCTAATTTGGGACAGTTACGGACCAATCAGCGTACAGAATTTTTAAGAGGCTCGATTTCCTGACCTAGCAACGCAGGATGTCCTACTGCTCCATAAGGAATTTTGTTTATATAAGAAAAAAGGTTCATTAACAAAATAATCAAATTGAAACATTTATAAACTCAAAGAGTCTATGCAGTGGAACACTTTTTCAATTTTTTTCAATTTTATTAATGAATTTTAAGGCGAAAACGGAGGACGTCCCTCACCACCCACCCCAGTGTCCTCACTTACCCCCAAAAATAGGCTCCTCCCATAAATCTGAGTAAACTTTAAAGGTCTTTTATGGGGAAATGGTTTATTATAAAATTATACAAAAAATATGGGGGTACATTACAATAGGGAATACATAAAATTTTTTTAAAAAAGAAATTAAATGATTAGTTGGGGAGATATAGGGGGCAAACGAAAACCGTCCCGTTTTACTCCAGTCTCCCCTACAGTAGCCGCTCCCATCCCTTTGTTTTCTCTTGCGCCAACGAAAAAACAAAAGGATGGGAGCGGAAAAAAGGGGAATTTTACTTTTTCGTTCAACTTCGAATGAAACTGAGAAATATCAATCAACAAAATTGAAAATCAGACCTGAAATAAAGCTAACGCAGGTCGATGTTTTGAAAAAAGTCGCGTTTCCCTAGCCCTAGCCGTTCAACTGGAAAAAAGGCCAAAGTGGCCTCATTTGCATAAGGTCCCCTCGGCTTTCCAAAGACTTTTAAATCCGGTCAAAAGTACTTCAGGAAATGTAAAAAAAAATCTATAAAAAATCAGAGATATTCCCACAACCTCTAGCTATCTCCACACAAAATTTCAAAGAATTTGGTCAAAAACTGTACTAATTAGAGGACTGCAAAAACAGCGTTTTTGCATAAGGTCCTCTCGGGCTTCCAAAGACTTCGGGTAGCTACTGTAAGTAAGAACTTATTATAACTTATAATTGAACTTATCTAGTTTACGCGACGACAAACTAAAACATCAACCACCACCAACGTTGATGAAGCTACTGTGCCTAGCTGCAAGTGCTGCCTAGCTACTGCATAGTGCTACGAAACCTAGGTCCAACGGAACTCAAGTTCAGGTGAGGGTGATCTTAAAGTAAACAATGCAACAGAGGAAAACTTGCTAGATGCCACTGTAAAATAAAATGAATCGGCGGTGGAGCGTCATGGAAGCCGACACCAAACCCCAAAACCAAAACGAGATTCGGGAGATTGAGGGCAAACCACTGCCGAAATGACGTTGAAGCCACGAACCAAACATGTTTCGTTTCTGGGAGTGCTGACGGCCAATGTGAGAAAATGAGGGTGACTTGAAGAGGTGGGATTCGATGGTAAAAGTTGCAGCAGTGGGATTCATACAGGCAATACAATACTCTGGACTTTTTAATAGTTTAGGTACAGGTTTCACTCAAAATTAACTTAGTTAATTAAGGAAAAAATGCTGGAATTGCATACAAACCTATTTATGCTTATCTTTCGTGTTCTAGTCCATTTATTTTTATGTTATACATTTTGAATAGTCCCTTTCCAGTTCTTTTCATGACAGACTGAATCTTATACCGTTTTTGGCAGTAACTCTATCATACCTTTCTTTTTACAATAAAAGTAAAATAAACAACGAGTCCACGAGTCAACCAGGCCAGATTTTGCGGTTTCGATTTTGCGGAAATCGCGAGTAGGTGTGAGCATTGTATTTTAGACCATTTTATGTGAAATTTAACGAGAAACCGAATGGCGAAATATGCGTCTTTCTAAATGTTATAGTTTTTTAGATATTACTAAAATAAAACAAGGGGTTACCGAATTTTGCGAAATTTTTTGGGTTTTCTATGGCTGTTTTCTGCCAAACGAGACCATTTTAAAAACATATAATTTTATAGAAGTGAAATCCTAGTCCCCCTCTAAAAACAACCAAAGTAATTTTGATATATAATGTAATAATATAATGTACGAATTTATATGGCGCCTTTCCATTATATGCTCAAAGCGCCTTCAGTTTCCAATTTAGATGTGATTGAACACACCACAGTATATTTAACGTCATATCCTTGATAGCAATCAAGAATCCTGTGTTATGCATGCTGCCTCAAGGGCGCTACTTACAGTTTTATGACGGGTTCAGCTGGGGTTCGAAACCAGAGCCTCATTGCCTTTTTCCAAAGTATTGACGCTCTAGTCCACTACACCCCACATCCCCGGTGGGGTATACACGGCTTATTTGCCGAGATATTAACTGCAAAAAAAAAAAAATAATAAAACCCTCCATTTCCTGGCATTCTCTGGCTTCATCCTCCTAGCCACCTAGTGGTAGATATTGAAAACGCGCCGATGAAACTCCCTGTTAGAAAAATATACTAATACATAATTTAATTTAATTTGAAATTTGCGACCAATCTAGGTTTAATATTTTGCCGCTCGTATATTGTTGTATCTGACTTTATTTTTTGACAGGTGCAAAACGGACAACAAAAATATATATTTATATACAGAAGAGTGTGGCAAGTCAAAGTAATTTGAACTTTGAACAACCAAAACAGGTTGTTGAAGTCAGTACTGGAACACATAACATCTACGTTAGTGAAAAATTGTAGGATTTCAAGTTCATGATCTCTACCGTTTTTGATGTTAGTGAAAAATGCTTCTACATCATATTGTTTGTGATGCGTGAAATGTCCTGGAACTCCACCACTACTGAATTTTCTCACCCGGCAAGTTGGAAAGAATCCTGTAAAAAGAATTCAACAGTGGGAGTTAACTGATCGAACCATTACCAGAAATTCGATTAGTACTGATTTACTATCTTGTGACTTTGTGTTACCGTTGGAACGAAAATTGACGGCTTAACAGTTCATATATCAAAAACTAAATCTAAGTTCTGCCGTAAACTTAAAGAATTGTTATCACTAAACGATACTACTACGATCATAGAAGAATGAGAAATGAGAAATATCTACAAGGATATTTCTCACAGAAATATTCTATGATTTCTCAAGATTCAATAAATCTTTCATTCACATTTTTTAGTTCACCCCTGCATTTTAAATGACCGCTGAGAGAGTGCAATGATCAGGGCAACAGGAAAATTTTCTATTCATGCATAGTATCAGCCTGATACATTGATATATTATACACCAAGAGCTATTTTTAAAGGAATTGCAATTTACAGAAAGCTATTAGATAATTTGTTCCGTCTAACTGAGAGTATAAGGGCAGCCTGACTGAACAGAAGCACTAGTTGGAATGGCAGTGTTGTGTTTAATACAAATAATCTTGATTTGATGATACCTATTAAGCATCCACATGCTTATATCTTTTTCGGCTAAAAAATAATCTACCTCGTTTGGCTTCAATATTTTTTTATGCGAAACTTAAAAAGTCCTCTGTAGAACTAGCACTTTTTCAGATAGTGGGGATTCGGCATCACTTAACAACAGCTTCAGCTTGGTAACGACATCTTTTTGTTTAGAACCTTCAATCTAATTAATTTTGAAAAAGTGTTATGTGCAGGCTACAATTAGGTAGATGTTATTAATAAACAGATGACCAAATCTGAAATTCAAAAGGTAAATACTGCTCAATAAAGTTGACAGAAAATTTAACACCTATCATACCTATCCTGAATTATTGACAGTATTTTATGACGAACAGGCCCAAAATTTGGAAAGAATCTTCAACTGCTTCTTGAGCTTTTTAAGCAAAGGCAGAACAACAACTCCTATGGTGAGAAAACAGCCTTTGTCTCATTGAAAAATATCTAAAATAGCAGCTTATGGCTTTAAGCAGTGCATATACTCAAACAATAAGTCCAATTCATCTTTCGTAAGAACTGGAATGCCAAGTGAACGAAATACTGTGATAGCTGCGCCCAGGCTCTTATAGTGTTTAAAAAAGGAAGACAGACTATCATACAGAGAGTTCCACCAAATAGGCCAGAGTGTTGCTTCTTTGACTTTTTCAGCTACACTGATCTGCCAATTCTTTTCGAAAGAGCATTCATTTTGGACAAAACTTGACGAAAAGAATTTTATTTTGGAAATTTCTTATAATCAAAGTCTGAGAGTTCTATATCAACACTAGCAATCAAGTTCAATGTGCGTGAGGCACATCTAAGAAAGATAAATTGTCAGTAATAGTTATGCAACCAAAAATTTGAATCTTCTTCACTACAAGTAACTACCAGCAGCCCTACTATTAGCCGTCTCTGCCGTGATCAGATTTAAAGTATTCAAAGGACAAATTCATTAAATCATTAAACATTCAAGTAAAACTCATCTAATAATAACGTACTGAGAATTCTTTAAAGGCTTTTACGAAATTTTGATTCGTTAACAGTAACAATATGAGAAGCTCTTCCAATCAAATAGTATTCTTCCAAAATGTCGTCAAGTAGTTTTGGTATGTTTTCAAAATTGTGTGTTCCTAATAAATAATAAGGACGAAATTTAAAAAAAAGCCGCACTAAATATTTTAAATGTTTACATTGGAATCGTTTGCAAGAAATAGCAGCTGATTTTCTCTTCAGTACTTAAAAATCATACGAAATGAGCCAGTGAGCAGTAACCCTTAAGAAACTTCTATTTGTTTACCCCCACAAATCGGCTGTCAAACAGACCAAACTGGCCACAGCAAAATATATTTTCATGTTTTCTTTAAATTCACTAAATTTATTTGTAATTAACTTCTTCAGAGATGTAACGCAAAACACTTCGACTCTCGAGTCGATTTCATTCAGAAGATTGATGAAATGAATACTTTATAGTGTGATTGTAATGCCCCGGTGGCAGCCCCGCGATGGACGTCACGACCCGATGTCACGCTGACGTCACGCTCTGACGTCAGCCCTACAGCGTCACCCCCGACGTCAGGCGGGAGAAGCACCCGGTCAGCACTTGCCAACCGGGAACGACTTGCCACGCCAACCGGGAACGATTTGCCACATCAACCCGGTCCGACACGCCGCGCCAACCTGTCCTGACTGTCCGCGCCATCCCGAGATGACTCGGAAAAATGAGCTGCTCTGCAGCCAGCGTGCTGAGTCTCTCCCCAATATATAAACCGCATGTATCCATGTCGTCTGCTGGATCGCGCTCTCAGTAGCAGCACCGAAAAAGAGCTCCCGACTTTTTTCAGTTTTCATTGAGAAATTACAGAATTTTTGTGTTTTACTATAGTTCTTTGTGCTTCTGACTATCTAGTGACTCTAATGAACTGTTATGTGCATTGATTGTGACTCAACTTGACTGATATTCATTAAGATCTATCTTGGATTGTCCATTGTTTTGATTATGCTCGTCATGTCGCCCAGGGCGATGTCTAGACAGCAGCTTCTCACGACTAATCTCTCTTTGCTTATTCCACCCTTTCTTCCTAAAGCACTTCTGTTTACCATCCGATTTCATGGAATTGCTAGAACACCACAAACAAAACGTGGAAGAAGAGGTGGAAAGTCAGCACAAGCGAACTACAGCAGAGCCAAGCAGTTCCTTCATTGTTCACTCGTCAATGCCAGATCATTGCTTAGCAGATCGCACATCGTTCAACATAATATTATTGAGAACAATCTTGACTTTGTAGCCATTACGGAATCCTGGCTACCAGTTGAAGGTGGTGATGAAATCTTACGGGGAACTTGTCCGGCTGGCTACTCGGGCCTTTACGTACCGTGGACGGGCAGGAGAGGTGGAGGATTGGCAGTCATCTACCGTAACACAGTAAGATGTCGCCTCCTCTCTCTTGACTTCGAAGCTCAATCATTCGAGTTTCTCGCAGTTTCACTGTCTGTGAACTCAGTGGCAATTGTCCTTCTCGTAGTGTATCGTCCCCCAACCAACAACGTCAATCAGTTTAGTGATGAATTTGCATGTCTACTAGAATCTTTAGTCTCGGCCCCCGGTCGACTGCTAATTGTGGGTGATTTTAATTTTCACGTTGATGACAAGTCAAGCCATGTCGCTCGCTCTTTCATCTCCCTAACTGACTCATTCGATCTTCAACAATACGTAAGCGATTCGACTCATAGTGGTGGCCACACATTGGATCTTGTGTTTTCACGTGCAGCAGATGACTTCATATCGACCTGTTATGTCTCTGAAGTAATTAGTGATCATCGTGCTGTCCAGTGGTATGCTAGTGTTAATCAACCTCTCCGGTCAAAGAAGACAGTGGAGTTTAGGAAGACTAAGTCAATTGACTTTAATTCATTTATCTCTGACTTGTCCTCTCTTCCAATTGTAACAGGCCATTCTGTCGACTGTGAGAGTGCTGTGGTACAGTATAACGATGGTCTATCTGAAATGTTAAATCGCCATGCCCCATCGATTCAAAGAACTTTAATTGTCCGCCCGGACAACCCGTGGGACAATGAGATGATTCATTCTGCAAGGAAGAGAGCAAGAAGAGCTGAGCGACGTTGGTGAGTGACCAGTCTCACAGTTGACAAGGATATAATGAATCAGACTTAACTGAACCTCCATACAATGATTAATGAAGCGAAAGCTTCCTTTCTGGAATCAAAAATCCTGGAGTCAACAGGAAATAAGTCCTTCTTCCGTGTTGTCGATTCGTTTCTCCTCGTCAAACCAGGTCTCCGTTTGCCTTCACATGACTGCCTCTCTGCGCTGGTTGAGCAATTCAGCAGCTTATTTCTTCGTAAGATCCAGGACATACGAGCGAGCCTTGATGCTGTTGCTGATGGTTGGGTTCCTTAGATTAGGAAATCAGTCATTCCACTCTCATCATTCCTACCTGTATATGTTGAAGAGGTTTCTGCTCTGTTACTAGCCTCCCCATCAAAGTCGTCTCCACTTGATCCGTTGCCTACTTAAATCCTAAAAGAATGTGTGACTATACTGGCTCCTCCCATCACTGATATTGTCAATCTATCTTTTTCCTCGGGTGTATTCCCACACACCATGAAACTTGCTTTAAAAACTCCTCTATTAAAGAAAAATGATCTTGACCCTGATGTTCTTTCTAACTATAGACCTGTATCAAACCTCTTATTTCTATCCAAACTTCTTGAGAGACTGGCTGCTAAACAACTGTTAAACCATCTTGAACTGCGATCTCTTTTTGTCCCTGTGCAATCTGCCTACAGAGCTGCACACTCTACTGAAACTGCTCTTCTCAAAGTCTTGAATGACCTACTATTGGCAGTGGATAAAGGTTATGCCGTAATTCTTGCTTTACTTGATCAAAGTGCTGCTTTTGATACGATTGATCATGACATTCTCTTTGATCGTCTATCAGCTCGATTTGGTATCTCTGGCACTGCTTTGTCCTGGTTCACATCCTATCTTTCTTATAGGAGGCAATCTGTCAGTGTTAGCGGTTTTTCTTTCTTCCCATGACCCCTTCTCTATGGAGTTCCACAAGGTTCTGTGCTTGGCCCCATTTTGTATGTCCTCTACATATCGCCAATGCATGATATAATTGCCTCAACTGGAATCTTGGATCACTACTATGCGGATGATACCCAAGAATATCAGTCCTTTCATCTCAAACCAGGTGGAATTGACCAGCAACTAGCCTTCTCTTGTCTTTCGGCGTCCATCACGGAACAAAAGAAGTGGCTATCAAACAACCGGCTGAAACTGAATGCAGAAAAGACCGATGCTCTCCTCGTTTCATCACCATTCAATGTAAAGTACTTAGTATCCCAGCTAGCAGAGTATATTTCCCAAATATTGCTAAAATATTATTTTCCTACAATTGAGATGTTGGTAAAATAATTTTTTTAAATATTTTTCCAATATATTTTTGCACCCAAATTTGTTGGCTTAGAATATTTTTTCAACTTGTTTTACTTATTTTACTTTTATTGGTGAAATAACAGTTTTACTACTTTTAAAATTTTGACGGAAATCTGGTTGTTGTGTTTATGGTTATATAGTCCAGCGTGGAATATTTTTTCATCTTCAACTTGTTATTAGACAAGTTCTTGTTTTTGGTCTTGAGTGGGTTTGAACCATCACACCTTGAGTCACCAATCCAATGCTAAAACCACTACACAAACAGTGCTATTTCAAATGTTTTTCGACTTCAGGCAATAAAAATTTTTAACTTCTAGAAGCCACGTAAACAAGGGTTAAGAGGGGATTCCCTATAGGGGTTTGTTCCGACAGGCAATAGACAGATCCAGAGGATCTCGCCAAGGATGTCCCTACAGCCAAAAAAGGGATAAGTCTAGTCCCGTAATGGTAAAATATTGTTTTCCGAGAATATTCTTCGGTCGATAACCCACATATTGGTATAATATTAGATTATTACTTTGCTGCGTCAAGGTGGCTGTTAAATTGTTTTGTTGTTTTCCCAATGAATGACTATTATGAAAGATGAATAAATCAATATTACTTTTTGTTATTTTCCCAATAACGGACCATTAAAAAAGTAATAAATCCTTTTTTTATGAAAAAGCTATAGTCTTTTACATTTAACATGCGTTCAAAATCCAAAATGTTTTATATCGTATTCAATTCGTTAGTTCTGCATACAATTGCCTAACTGAACAATCCAATTGTCTTAAAATCCAAATCTTGCACAAGTCTCGAACAACTAACTTACGTACTTCGAATTTAAAACTCTACCTTCACGCTAACGTGATAAAATTTATCTTAAACGTTAAGTAGATGAAATGTTAAAACTGCTATTATTATATATCCATATAGGTAATTCTATGGAGGTTGGTTCAAACCCACTTTCAGCAAACAAATGACTTATGAAACAAATAAGTCTCAATAATCATAAATTCCTACACTGATGTAATTAAATCGATTTTGCTCACGCTGGGCTATAACCATGACAATGTGTAAGTATGCACTATCCATCTGGTCACATCGGGACTTTATTATCATCTCCGTTGCTGGTAAGGTGGTTACAGCATTTGGTTGGTGACTCAAAGGATGGTGGTTCAAACCCACTCTTGGCCAAATTAGCAGCAGCTATCCAATCATTTAGGATTTTGAACGTGTGGTAAATGTAAAGGACTATAGCTTTTTCATAGAAAACGATGTATTCCTTATTTAATGATCCGTTATTGGAAAAATAAAAAAAAAATAATATTAATTTATTCATCTTTGATAATAGTCATTTATTGGGAAAATAACAAAAAAATTTAACAGCCACCTTGTCGCAACAAAGTAATAATATAATATTATACCAATATATGGGTTATCGATCGAAGAATATTGTCGGAAAAAAATATTTTACCAATAAAGACATGCTAGCTGGGATCCTGTCCTCTTGAGCTGGGTGATGCCCTTATCATCCCATCAACTGTCGTTAGAAACCTTGGAGTACTTCTTGACTCTCATCTCACAATGGATCATCAGATACGCTCCAACTGTAGGAAGGCGTATTTTCACTTCCAACGGATTGCCAGAATAAAGAGATTCCTATCGCGTCCCGCAATTTGTCAGCTGGTGCGTGCGTTTGTCATCTCCCAGTTTCACTATGGAAACTCCTTGCTCGTTGGTCTTCCTAACTCACAACTAGAGAGACTTCAGCGTGTGCAAAACTCAGCAGCTCGCCTAATTTCTGGTGCTCGTCGCTTTGATCACATCACTTCGATACTTCGTACTCTTCACTGGCTCCCCATTAAACAGCGGATTATATTCAAGATAGCTGTACTTGTGTTTCGTTGTTTGATTGGTGTACCCCCCAGTACCTCATTGATGCAATTGCAATTCGTCGTCGCTGTCGAGAACTCCGCTCTTCATCCCAACTTCTTCTTCATTCTCCTCCCTCACGCACCAAAACGTATGGCGTCCGATCTTTCTCTGTTGCTTCCTCTCCTATTTGGAACTCGTTTCCAATTGACCTGCGTTTACTGGCGATCAACCCCTACTCTACTTCTTTTTCTCTGATACAGTTCCGTTGTAAATTAAAAACACATCTCTTTCAAGTTTCCTTTTGTAACTGAATTCTCCTGTTTCTGTCGGAGCTCATAACGCCTTTGATCATATAATGGAAAAGGCGCTATTCAATATAAATGCAAACATTATTATTATTATTATTATGTACCTCTCTCTCTTACGCCGTTGCTCCCCTTGTCAACAAGCTTGTACTCCCGTGCCAAGTCTAATACAAATAGTCTGTAGAACTAAGTTGTCTTGTCTTCCCCTCCCCCTTGTAATCTCTGCATTACAATTGGCGACCTTGCCTTTTCGACACCTGGAACCTCAGCACGGTAAGATCGGATGAATCTGAATTTTGATCACTCCAAGTATTTTGTTAGTACGTTAACCGAAAACGGTGAACGATCAAACTTTAAATACTTGAATCAGTCTGAAATAGATTATTGTAAACGGAAAATAGCAGTAAAAATAGTCCAGTTTAATTTTGCAAGAGATAAAATAAATATACGAGACGCTAGGGCAACAACAGGTCACACAAGACGGTGCTTGCAAACTAGAGGGGATAAAATAAATAGGGAAATAAGAACATTAGAAATTAAATTCGACGAAATTTCGACCCCAAATTTTCCTATTTGCAGATTATCTCGTAATACTCGAACAGGCCGCTTTGCTTTACAAGCGGGTGTACAGTCTATTTAACAAAATTGCAGAAGAAAGAGTCAACACCCCATACACCCGTAGAGCACGATTTACTTGCAGAGGCAACAGGTGGAATATCACCGATCCCAAGATTTACTGAGGAAATTAAGTGGAGGCCAACAGTAGAAACAGAGGCAGATTCTAGCATTTTTGATAACGTCGAAGAATTTATTCGACTACCGGTAGACGATATAATTAAACGTTTGCAAGAAGAACAGAAAACTGGCACGCCAGACTTAAGAGATAAAGCTAGATTCCTGGACCGATTGTGGAGGACAGATTTATCGCCAGATTTTTATTGGAACAATTATTCTGCAGAATTAAACGAAGCAACAGGCTTTAGAGGGTGGGATAGTGACGACGATACCCTTAGTACTTTTGATCTTGATTTAATATACCTAGACGACGATATGGCTTTAACACAGGCAGCAACCGACACACTGCAGGTAGCAGGACAAAATAATACGGCAGCATTAGTAACAGGCATGCGTACCTTGGCGGCACAGAGAAAACTAGAAAATATTCCAATTTTTTCAGGCGAAAGTAATTGTCCGTTAGTCATAGAAGAATGGTTTAAAATAGCGGAAAGAACAGCCAGGTTAGCAGGATGGAACGAAGAACAAATATAGCATTTTTTCAAGAAAAATTAAGTAAGTCAGCAGCTAATTTTAATGACTCTTTGACAGCGCAACAAAGAGATGTGTACGCAGACTGGAAAGCGTTACTTATAGCAGGGTTACATGATAATAAAACAAAGGCTATTAAAAAGAGGGAATTAAAAGATTTAAAACAAGAACCAGGCGAAAAAGTCAGAGATTTTCAAACACGTATAGACGACATGTATCGGATAGCTTATGGAGCAGGGCCAGCGACTAGCAACGACGCTAAAGTAGTATTAGTCCGAGACGATATGAAGAAAGAAATTCTTTTGGCAGGCCTACGCAGAGAAATTGCCACGCTAGTTTGGAACAGGGTGGAAGCCGATGCAACGTACGCTAATACTGTAGATGCAGCGATAGAATGCGAAAAAGTGACTGAAGTAAAAAAGAAAGCACAGGGTAACGATATAACTTCTGCAGTTTCAGTCATTTCCCAAGAAAACGAGAAAAAACGCGGCCAAGAAATAAGAATTTGAAGGTCTGATTCACAAACTGTCGACGAAACCGGTCTCACCTCCGACGGCATCAACACCAGTCGATTTGGGAGAACCAGCAGTAATCGCAGCCTTCGACACATACAACAACGCGCAAACCAATTATCTGAAAACAGTTGGTTTCCCGGAAAATAACAGAAGCCGCAGCGTAAGTCCATTCACGTATAACAGACCCAACAGGCCAGAAGACGGAGCAAGAGCTCAGACGCCAGTTAGAAATAATAATAGCAGTCAGGATACTCGTAATACTTGTTATAACTGCGGCAAGAAAGGGCATATTAGTAGAGAATGTTGGTCCGGTCGGACAACAACAACAAAATAAACTAGGCCGACGTCGCGAAAATCAAAGATTCTCGCGAGACGAAAGGCAAAATTCAGAGCGATCGGGACAAAATTGGAGACCGAATGGAGGGCCGCAAAACAATTATCGAGCTCGTAGCAACGAAAGATATGATCGCAACAACAGTACGTATGGCAGACCGTTCAATCAGGAAAGGGGTCAGAACAACAATCGTTACAGCCAAGATTATCGCAATGCGCCACCGAACGAGCAGAGACAGTAAATACTACACAAAAGTCGAATAATGTAAATACGCAATATAAACTTTTTCATGTACCAGTAAAAATAGACAATATTTTCACATATGCTTTAATAGACACAGGAGCTTCCGTTAGCGCAGTATCAGAATATTTCTTTAATAGACTAAGAAAAGATGCAAAACAAAATAAAGTAAATAATAATGATAACCTGCGCAGCATATGCGGCGACAGTATGGATATTTTAGGAGCATTCAAATTAAATATTAGCTTAGATAATAACGCTAAAATAGTAGAGCAGATATTTTTTGTAGTACCCCAATTGTCAGAGACATGTATATTAGGAATCGATTTTATAACTAAAAATGCACTTATCCTTGACGGAAAAACCCGTCGGGTGACTTATAAAATGAAAGGGAAAACTTTTTCGCTTATAGCAGACACAGGAAATTCAAGTTATGCCTATTCGTCCCTAATTCAACTATTGAATGCTACCGTGGCAAACACTAACGATAACAGGGAAAATATTGCATTAAAAGTTGAAAAACCCGTTTCTAAAGTAATAATCGATGACGTAAATTCAGAAATGTATAGAAATAAGATAGACAAACTGTTAGAATTAAATAAGGACGTAATCGCAGATTACGAAAGACACCACATTGAGACGACAGGAAAAGTTATATATATGCGACCTAGACGACAAGCCAGATCAAACCTAGCCGTAATAGAAAAAGAAGTGAACGAGATGTTGAAGTATAATATAATTAGGCAGAGCTCAAGTCCATATAGTTCACCGGTCCATCTAACTGACAAGAAGGATGGCACTAAACGCTTTTGCATTGACTTTCGTAATTTGAATACGGAAACGATAAAAGACAAATACCCTATACCAATCGTCGACGAAACAAAAAATTATTTGTTAGGCGCTCGTTATTTCTCAACACTCGACCTGATCAGCGGGTATTGGCAGATAGAAATTGAAGAAGCCGACAAGCACAAAACAGCTTTTACAACTAGCCAGGTTCATTAGGAATTTAATCGTATGCCATTCGGATTGACGAATGCACCAGCAACTTTTCAGCGTTTAATGAATAATTTATTACAACCAGTTATTCACAAATTTGCACTAGTTTACTTGGACGACGTAATTATTTATTCTCGAACGATCGACGAGCATATCAAACACATTCAATGCGTACTAAATCTGTTAAGGGAGGGAGGATTGAAAATTAAATTATCGAAATGTTTATTTTTGCAAAAAGCAGTAAAGTATTTGGGACATATTATATCAGAAAATGGCTTGAGGCCGGATCCAAAGTTAACAGAAGCAATTAGAAATTATCCGACGCCACAGAATAAAAATCACGTGAAAAGTTTTTTGGGATTATCAGGATATTATATAAAGTTTATATGGGATTACGCAAATAAAGCGAGAGCGCTCACGATTTTAACAAGACAGAAAGAAGAATTTAGATGGGGCCCCGAAGAAGAAAGTACGTTTCAATTTTTAAAAACTTGCTTGTTAGAAAATCCGATTTTACGATTCCCAGATTTCGACCTCGAGTTCATTGTCCAAACAGACGCATCGGGATTTGCCGTGGGATCAGTTCTAGCGCAACGAAAAATTGTAAACGGAGAAAAAGTAGAATTTGCCGTAGCATACGCATCGCAGCAATTAGACGAAACACAAGAAAAGTGGCACACGACAGATAAAGAAGCATATGCAATATACCACGCGTTAAAGACATTTTATCATTATTTGTACGGTATGAAATTTACGGTAGAAACCGATCACGAAGAATTAAAAGGATTTCCAAAGATAACAGAAAATATATCAAGAAAAGTGATTAGATGGGCTTTGTTCGCAGACGAGTTCGACTTTCAAACAGTTTTTAGGCCTGGTGTAGCTAACCAAAATGCCGACGGGCTAAGTAGAATACCAGAACAAAAGGAGGTAGTAACAATGTCTGGCCAGACACAAAATATAAAAGCTTTAACAACAGAAATGTTTTTACAGGAACAGGAAAGGGATAAATTTTGTAAAAAACCGAAGGAAAGATATGTAAAAGAACAGTTACGACGAAACAAATTCATGGAAAAATATTTAGTAGCTGTAGCAGACGAGAAACAATACGAAAAGGAACGTAGCAAGAACGAAGATAACGAATATGACGACAACCTCGACGAGGAGCGTGTGAAATTTCTAAGTAAATGTTAGATGCTAGTATACAGAAGAAAAAAAATAGAAAACGTCAGCTATCGGGTGACGGCAAGAAGTGGATGGTAGGGCAAGCAAAGGGATTGAAGAATGCCAAGGCCAACTAAACCCGCAGGCTATGTCAATACAGAACTACTGTCGCATTACCGGGCATCGGTAGAAAAGGAGATCATAAAGTGTTAAAATCATTACTATAATTTTTTGTTTTGTTTCTTCCCTTATGTAGTGGGATGGGTTCAATTTTGAAAAAGAAAAAATAATTTTTTTTTACCCAAATATTTTTCCCGGTAATAATTTTTTATTCTTTCAACAAGAATGGATTGAGTCATTTTTTTTAGATAAAAAAAGGGTGTTGAACATTGAAGCGAACTAAAATATCCATATAATCGCGCAAATGTTTTATTCACATTTGCCTTGATCCAATGTGGAAGAGTAAATCGTTGAAAACACCAAGATTTTTTTCTCTCTCCTACAAGTAGTAATTTTTTTCTCTCTCTTCGAAAAAGAATAACCAAACAACCCAAGTGCACCCCCTTTTTGATCCATTAACGGATATTATTTTTTTAACATTGGAGATTAAGCCACACATGCTCATTGTTGTTATGGATACGAAATTCTCATTTAATTGTTGTCCCTAAATCGTCCCCCCCATACCAGATTATATTTTTTCTCCCATTGAAATTTCATGTTTTGATTGGGAGACATTTTTCCAATTCCCCCACTTACAATTAGTTTTTTCTCTCCACAAATCGTCTATTCCGCTGTCGTATATTTTTTGTTGTGTTTTCTCTCCCTCCAGCCCCCGTAGAAAATATTTACATGCAACCATTCTTCCCACTAATGTTTGGACCAAATAAACTCAGTAGCAATCCCGCTTATTCTTTATATATAGCCATTAATTGGCCACGATCATTCACCCCGTCCAATCAAAAAATATGTATAACCTCACATGAACTTTTTTTTCCCTCCCTCTCTAGTTACACGTATATTTGTTCGTAAACCCATGTACGTTTTTCCTGTGCCAAATCAATTAGTTAGCGTACTGTCTGACGACGATGCAAGTCGTCAGGAATAAGGGCGCATCAAGCGTAAATGGACGTCCCCTTCTTCCGCCCTACAAGTGTAATTTTAGTTACCCCACATTCCCCAAAAATTTTTTTCCCTCTCAGCCTTTCCTATATTCTCCCCCTATAATTTTTTTTCTCTCCCTATTTTTTGATAATACCACATATATTTGAATTTCTCCCCCTTTAACCACATTGCCCTCCGAATATTATTGTTGCTGCGTCGTTGGGATCTACCTGATCCAGCAAAATAGATTTTTGTTTACGTCATTTTTTTTTTGGGGGGGGGGAGGGATTTTTTTTTTTTTTTTTATATAAAAGGGCGCGGGTCGCAGGCAGCGACTATAGCCCGGGTGTATTTCGGTTTTGAGTTTTTCTGCCTGAGCAGCATATATACAATCTGTACAAAGGTGAGATTCAGAGAGGTGTTAGGGCAGGATGGTTTAGTTCAGCTAGGTGGTTGATTGACTGGGATGGATGAGTGGGGTGGTTGGGAGCAGATGGATAATTATTCTGATTATTTCTGATAATGATTCTGATTTCTGACCGGGATGTTGTACGCTGTTCCCCACGCAAAAGGAAGGCGCTCAGTACTTCCATTATTTTGTCACCCACTCCTGTCGTCGTCTCTTTCCCTACCAACAGTCTTACAAGTTTTTTTTTCTTCTTTCTCTCTCCTGTGCGCCCCGCCTATTTTTCACATTTTGTCTCTCTCTGCATTACATGATCAAAGGGCGGGCTTCACCAACAATATAGCTAAATATTGTAAAATTAATTCTTTCTTGAACGTCTTGTGGTAGTATTTTCGTCCCTACCTCTACAACATTTGTTTGACAGCCGAAGCATACGAGTTCTCTGCACCTCGGGCTTCATATTGCCGGCCACTAGACTATATGAAAGGGCCTACAGTATGTCCCCCGGTCTAAAGTGAAGGCCAGGAAAGCGTAGCTTGGGCTGTCATCCGCCAGGAACGCGAGGGAGAGTGATAAAAAATGGCGACTAGGCTGGGTGGGAAACTTGTAAAAATTACACTTTACTAGATTGGGAATAACTCGGCCAATCTAATCTAGAATGTAAATTCCTTTTGGATTCGCATTGAGGGATGAATGAGCAAACTTTTGGGAGAATTTTTTTTTTTTTAAAGGTTAGCATTTACCCATAAAGCGATACCAAAGACCCCCCAAAATTGTTAAAATTTGAAAAAACCCAAACTTTAACATTAAATATCTCCCGAACGGCAGGGAATATTTAAATTCTGCAAACACAGGTGAATCCGGAGTAAAAAACTGGATTTGCCTGAATTATTTCAGATTTTTAGGTTCCATAGCGGAATGGGAAAAAAAAGTGGGGTCCATGGATTTGGTGCACTTGAGTGGTGGATTGCTTGTTAATATAATAAAATAGGTAATGTTGCGAAAGGCGCAAATTAATAAAAAATTGCGAATTTCAATCACGAATTTAACATTAAAAATTGCCTAATCTAGGTGAATTAGGTATTTAAGGATAGGGAATTACATTAAGCTTAAATTAAATCTATTTCTGGACACATTGGTTAGTAATTTTATTACGATCGAAAAATCCCTAGATTTACTATAACCCGAGAGGCGATCGGCCTTCTACCCTAGCGAACCTGGCGGGTAATCTTGGGACCCTTTACTAAACACCCGCCGGTCTTGGGGATAGCCGAGAGTGTACCTTTCCTATTATTTCGTGATATGTACTAAGGATTTTATTACGAAAATTAATAAATATCTCATGACTGATTAGTAAACAATAGTTGAATTGATAATCATTTGTGAATAATGATTTCTTTCAAGTGAAAATAAGTAGGAAAAAATGAGAAACAAAAGAATTTAAGAAAATTTCGGATTTTTTTACAAATTACTCCATCATATCCATCATCTATTCGATCAAAATTAAAATGTCTACTATTTACTTAATTACTGCGAAATGCATAAACTTAATTTTCGAATTTTTTCTAGAAAAAAGGGGCGCTAAAACATCGCAAATGTATAACTAAAATTAAAATATTATTCCATCCTCCCTCTCTTCTATTTAATTTAATGTTTCTATTTGGTGTGGAAATAACTACTAAACTCTGTTTTATTTGATTTTTTTAAGGGATTTGCGATTAAGTTAAAGAGATCCAGCAGATTCATGCCGTAATTTTGGTAAAATTACGTTTTGTGCTACGCCGGATAATATTTTATTTAGAAGGACACTTAGAAAACATATTACAACCCAAAAAATAATAATAATAATAATAAGTTACTATTTTTGCAAACCCCCACCCCCACCTTTGTTTTTTGCTAGAACATCCTCACTATAATTTCGTCCATACAATGATACAAGATTCCTTCGGTAATGTCCTTCGGGGTTTTTTTAAAACGTTAAAGAGACAGAAAATCAAGGTTAAATAGTAGAAAGTAAATAGTATACATACTATTATGTTTGGAAAATTCTGTTTCCCTTTATTCTCTTAAATGATTTGATTCTTATTAACTAATTGACTAATAATCTGTCAATATTATGAGTGGTGCGACTTAGGTGTGGCGGAGGCTTCGCCCCGCCACCCCACGTCGCACTTCATGTTTAGATTAAGTTAAAGTAACACTTATTACTATAGTAACAATACAATTATATCATGCAGTCACATGTTGCATTACATGAGTCTTGGCTAATAGATAGCGAGCTACCATAATAACAATTTTTTTCCCTTCTAGTAATATAACAATGATGGTCTAATGGTCATCAACCCAGGTTGCTATTCGCATGGTTCGGGGTTCGAATCTCGATCAAGTCGGAAAGGAAAACTAAATTTTTGGAAAGGAAAAATTCCTCTTAATAAGCTTTCGGAGGTTAATGGAAGATCGGCGGTAACTCTTCACGACCGCAAGAAGATCTTGATGACCGAAGAGAGGACAGAGGAAGAAGGGAGAGATGACCCAGAGCTTCAAAATGAATATAATCTAACATTTTTAAAATGTTCCTCAACTTCTTGGTTTATGAGTAACTGTTAAAAAAGGAGGCATAGAAATTTTACTTGGACAACCAAATTTATTAAAATCAAGATAAAAAATAGTAAACAAAAAGAGGTAATAATAAAATAAAAAGGGTTACAAAAATAAGAGTGGGAAAATACAAAGTAAAAAGAAGAATGAAGACGAAATCGAAATCGAACATAAAAACCAAATCAAATAATTAATACTCTCCACTCCCATAGCAGAAAACTTGTTTTGCTAGGGAAGATCCAAACTTTTTTTTCTTGTTTACACTGCTGAGCATGCACTGACAGTTGGAAGGTTACGCAAAAAAAGCGAATTTACTAACTAGGATTCGGCAACCAGCTAGGTAACAAATACGCAAGTTAAATTTCTAAAACGTACAGTAATAAAAACAAATGAAAACCCCGTTACGCAATGTATCAAATTTTGACAGAATTATGTACAAAATTTGGTGACGATTGGTCATTCAGGGAAGAAACGTATAAAGGATTACAAAATGGACATTAAACCCTCTGAATTTCACTACTAGCTACTACCACCCTACCCCCTATACCCCACACCCTATATTGTTAAAGACCTTCGTATATAAATATACCTCAGGAATAAATATACCTCAGGGATAAATGAGACGGAAAACCAAAAGCGCTGCCGTCGCGGCATCAAAAAAATTTTCCAAATAAAAACTTCGTTATATATATATAATGATCGTTGTTTATGTAATGATATCTCTTTTTGACAAGAGAAAACATGATTTATGAAGAAATATTATTTATACTATAGGTAGCTATTCGAACTAAATAAAATACGTTTTTTATTTTGGCACAAATTGACCCAGACATTGCTTAACGATTGAAATAACGGGAAACAAAAAGTTGCTGGGGCCCTGCAGATCAATCAGTTAATACATGAGTGGCATGTTTCAAGGGTATAGCAAAAGTGTGGGTAATATGCATTTTATATAAGCTTTGAATGGTAAATTCTCAGTTATATACTTTTATAAGTTGTTGGCTATAGTGGCCTATATTATGAGGTTGAAAATTTTGTAAAGAATAAAAAAAAATGCACCTGTCCTGATTTTGTAGAATGATTCCCAAATAATGGTAACGTACCAAATCGTAATTAAAGATTCCAGCGAAGCAACGATTGTACATAGGGCATACACGTGAAATAAACGAAACTTTATGAAGCGGGTGTAATAATGAAATTCGGTTCGGTTTGTGGCCTTGGCTTTTGGCCCCTAACGAGTGTTTATGAGGTTATTATAAATTGATATTATTAACATTAATATTGTATTATTTTTTAAATTCCCCTCAATTGTAACGATGGTAATGTTCGGTACGGTAAAGTTAAATAGTAATATATGAGAGGATATCAAATTAATTTTTGAAAATGTATAGTATGTTAGGGGAGAGCGGAGTCACTCAGGACAAAAAAATTATTTTCCCAATATCTCTTAAACTATACATAATTTTTGAAAACAAATAAAAAGCATTGTTGAACGCCCCAAAATTTACGTCCCCTAATTTTTTTATAAAGATCAGATCATTATTTTAGCTGTAATCAAGCTTTGAAAAAAAAAATGGGAAAAAAAATTTCAGGGGGGGGGAGAACTGGACAGAGAGATAATAAACAAGAATAATAATATAACAATACAACAACATAAATGATAAAAGACATGGTTATAACTCTAAAGCTATTGCACGTCAGCTAGCGCTGACAATATAAAAAGAGGAGGGGCTTAGAATGTTTCAAGTATTGAATCACAAATAAAAGTAAAGATGGTGTTTGTTTACAAAATTATTTTGTTTGTTAACAAAAAAATTTTTGAATATTTTTATAGCCTACTGCTCTTACAGTCCGATATTACCCCAAAAAAGATGTCCAGTATTACCCGCAGCAAAGACATTTTTCTAAATCATTATTATTCTTAAACGATTAACCGTAACAATAAGATTTTTACGCAACACGAAAACAGAATGAATAAAGTACTATTTTATTCAACAATAAAAAATTTTTAACCGTAGAGGTTGTTTAGTTATACAAAAAACTATGGCAATGACAAACATAAAATTAGACCGCCATTTTTTGTTATTGCTACAACTCAAAAACGATTAACTGGATTTTACTTATACTTATACCCTGTAGTTGTTATGAAATTCTTCATATCACACTATTGTTTTTTTCTCATCCCCACCTTCAGTTATTGAGCTTATCCCACCTGGTACGTGTTCAGCTTGACCCCGCTCTCCCTACAACTGATAACTAGTATATTTTATTTTAGTTGCTTGCCATTTAACAAACAGGTGTGATGTTTTGAACTGTTACAGTCGAGCAAGGAAACAGTGTATTAAACTTTAAGCTGCCGCTTACTGAAACTACTTATTTATGAAAGATATGCGCGCGCAGTATCAACTTGGAAGTTATATAGAAAGATACAATGCTTAGGCCTCTAACTCTGATTACTATTTATCTGGGAAAAATCGTTCGTCGTTACATTTGAATAATGTATGAACCCCAAAATGGTTATTGGGTGATAGGAGCAACCCTGTACAGACATACGGGTTGCAGCGAACGAGGGGTTTCTTAATAGAGAAAAACGAAAACAACCACATGTGTGGGGTTGCGTAAGAAAAGTATGTAATGATAATATAAGTTAGGCTACTGCACATTGGTTGCTGAACAGATCGATTATGCGGAAAATTGCTTTTTCATGTCATTAATGTATAATGAGTCTTTGTATTATTCATCCAATGCTGACGTTTACTCAGCATTACTCAAAGCTGTCACTTTTATTTTCTGTGAACTAATATGACACACTTTTCACAGCGGCCAAAAAAATGCGTTTGCTTTCAGACAATAACACGGCCGAAATTGGGTAAATATTATTGGTAGTAGGAGTGTACGATATGTTGATGAAGCCTTTCGCTAAAACTTCCACGAGTGCATGTCAGGTTTTTCTATATTTACACATTGATGAAATGCCAGTTAATGAACCTAACTGAACCCACGAAAAGAACGTTGTTTCAGATCAACAACAATGTTCCTTTTTCCTTCTCCAGTAAATTGCTATTGGTCACGTGATTCTCTCCTTTGCCTACTCCCACCGTGGGTTTCTGCTCCCTCCAGTACGTTCTCCCTCGTCGCTCCCTCGGCTATTTATCTCGGGCTTCCAGCAGTCTAGGGTTCAGTCGAATTCAGGCGTCTGTTATCTCTGAAGTGCTGTTCCAGGCTCTTGTTTTGATAAAAAGAAACTACGTACGGTAGCACAAGCAAGTTTGAATCAATTCAATCATCAAGGTAATTATGTTCACGGCTAAATATTTACAAACCGAAACTATTCATTGCCAAACAAAACACATTTCTAAACACACTGAATAGGCTACCTAATTTGTTTCACCACCATTCTAAATTTCTAACCTTTTTACACTTAATTTTGTGATTTAGAAATTCTTAATTTTGATTTGAAAATATTTTAATTTAATTTTGTATTGCACATTAATCTGATTCTAACTCATCAATATGGTTCAACTATGCAATTTTTTTAGACAATAATATTTAATTGTGATTAAATTCAGATTTACAAATTTATTAATTTTTGTTATTTTGAAGTTCATTATTTTCATTATTTCATAGAAATTTTTAACTAAACGTTTCTTTGCCAAATAAATCTTTCGTTGACGAAGTCATCTATACCCTTGTGTGTGTATAGCAACCGTATTTACGGTTGGAATTGATCGATAGTCTAGACTCTAGTTCCATCCGACTTGTTTTGCTGGCACTTACGGACTTACACCGTATAAGATTTACATGAGAAACACGTACCGGTGCTGGTATAAATCAAGGAAAAATCACTCCTAGGGTTATTTGGGCATTTGCTAGTTAAAAAATCATTGTTGACATTACGAGCAGGTTCTGAATCGCAATCATATCTGCGATTTATTTTCTGTAACCAAAATCTAAAAGTTTCATGTTTAGAGATTAAATTTAATAAATTTAAACATTGCATTATGGCTGTTGACACTATATAAGTCCCATGAAAACGAATTTCTTTGATTAAGATACTGAACGATAGCAACCGTTAAAGGCGTTATTAAAAGGACTTTATGGACTAAGGACTAGGTTCGTTCAATTAGAACTAATTAGGTCTTTGCGGATGTCGCGTTTGCAATTGGGTGCGATTCAACATGAGGCAATGAATTATTGGGTCGCATAGTAAAAGGTCTGAGAATGCAAGGGCACAATTTCTATTTCCCATAACAACAACTGAGTAAAAAAAAGTAAAAGGATATTAACATCTAGCATTTCCTGATCCAAATTTTATCACTTTACGCGTAGTCCACAGATAATTTTCATGAAATAGTACAATTGTACTAAAAATATCATAGAGTACAATTAATTTTAAAAATAAAAATATCATTGAGTACAATTAATTTAAAAAAAAATGCATATGGCATTACTGAAATGTGAGCTTAAATGTCAACTCTCAAAGCACCGTCATGTGTATCATCTGATAGTAGATCCAGACGATGATTTTTAAATTTTTGTTTAAAATTATATTCAGTTCAATATGGAATTAAGAAAAATTATAATGTTGTAACAGACTAACACTACAAGAATATTGGGCAATCAGATCTTTAAACCACAATTAATTTTAAAATTGAAAAGAAGAACAAAAATTTTGTGTTGTCCTTTCATAAGCCTACTGCTTAAAAGCTAAAATAAAGTAACCATAGCTACGACTACACCACTACATTAAGAATGAATTTTGGAATGCTGCTAATTCACATTGCTTATACTTGTAGATGGCTTATTCAACAAGTTTCGGCTCGCTGGTGATAACAATTTGCCTCTTGTATTCTTTGACGCAACTCAGGTAAAAAAAATTCGGCAGGTCCGCTGTCTACATGCACAAATATTTGATTATATAACTTCTCTATTAGCGCCCATACCTTGCAAAGCCCAGTCAACCTAGGGTTACTGAAGGATGAGGAGACTCAAGCACGCAATTATTTTGCTGATTTTCTTCGAGTTTTGTATGCCCCTCAGGCGCCCAAGGATGACGTGTCGCTGTCCGCTGGTTCCGCGAATGATATGCCGAACGAGATATTTCCAATGATATCTTCTGATGAAGATAATCACGAAGAAGAGAACTACGACCAAATTCGACGAAAGGAATTCCCTGTAGATGGTGTTTTATTGCCAATCTTGCAAAAGCGTAACGCGAGATACTGCGGATCTTATCTAGTAATAACGATAAGTTACGACGAATTTAAGAAACGATGATCATTTTAATATTATTACGTATTTAGGCCGATGCTCTTCGAATGGCTTGCAGTAAGAGCAGTTATCTTCCGCTGTTCGGTAAACGTTCGACCTTACCAGGTAGCCCTTTCCTCAATTCAACTTACACATTTTAAAATATATTTATGGGATGAAACAACACGCTATTTAACTTGTGAAGGTAAATCATTGGGATCGACAACTACAGCGGCGACACCGAATGCGGAATTAGGTTCTTGGCCTTTTATCAATGACGATAAAGCCCATTCAATTTTGAGCAATCACCATTTGTTTCAGCGTTACACACGAGGAGTTCACGACGAGTGTTGCGTCAAGGGCTGCACTTTCAAAGAGCTGACGTCTTACTGCACTCGTCCCAATTAACTATGGAGCCAACGAAAAGTTATGGACTTGCGACGTTATAAGCAATTAAGAGTATCATTTACTATTCAATTGATGTAAACATTTGCACTATCCATATTCTGCAGCTTTTTATCTCTTTGGGCATTCTAAAGTGACCTCTATATTGGGCTCTTCCTTTGGCACAGTACGATTTCATGGCGATCGTTTGTGTTATACTGTTGTCACATTACTGACTAGCGATGTCAGCCGAAAGGCTTTTATTTTTTTTTTAATGTTTTGATTTCACTTCTGCTACTCATTATGGATTGTTACGGTAAACATGTTTTTTCACTAAAGTCACTGTCACGTGTGCGTCATATTCAAACCCGAGTGAGAACTATAAAGCAAAAAGAAGGAGGGGACTAAATCATCTGTGATTCATCCTATTTTGTTCCAAGCGTTTAGGTTCCCTTTGTTTTCCAGCGATTAAGGTAACACTTGTCATAATGAAATCCTATCTTTTGTTACGCAATCAGCCTTGTATTTTATCCATTCTGGCAGTAGTCGCTAATTATTGATTTCCTCCTCTGAACGATTCCGAAAATACAGACTAAAAGGCACTGGCTACTTCTTTTTACTTCTCTTACAGTTTTACTTGACAGTAAGCTGTCACCAAATGAAATGGCAAAGGAACACTCAAAACTCACGAAGTTCTCTCTTAGTTTGGATTCAAGCTTGTATTCAATTTAGAAGCCCGTACCATGTGGTCACATCGAATACCAACATAATTTGGAACCAGTCACGTTCGAACACCAGTTACCTAATACATGAGTTGCAATACGATTAAAATATTCAGTGTAAAACACAAAATTTACAACAGCTAAAAGAAACTCAGTCGGCGGTGTTCGTCATAAATAATATCGAAACCTTACACAATTATAACTCGTCCATTATCGAAAGGTGTTTTTGTCATATAGCGGGACCAACGTGAAGCAGTTCATTTCATCCAACATGAATCTAATTTTTTTTTTTTTTTTTTTTCCTTAGCTAAATGCCAGTTGTTACGTTATGGTGTGGGGGGTAAGAAAGTTCATAACGTTGCACTTCCATCGGGAAAACTGTACACATTACAAATAGCTCTGACCACATCGTTTTTGACATGGGTATCAAATTTTAAAGGCTAGAAAAGAGACAAAAAGGGCATGAACAATATTGAACAAACACATACTCAATAATAATGAGGTTAAAAATGTTACAGTAGGGGGGGGGGATACGAGACGCAGTAGTATTAAAATAATATACAAATGACCGAAAGATGTTAAGGTATCTCTGTCCACATTTGTGAAATTGGGATACAAGAAAAAAGAGGACTGTCCAGTATGTCAAAAATCTATGGGCAAATGGTTGATCAACCGCCGGAGGTGAAAGTAAGACTTTTATTCCACATTATGAAAATGGACCAATAAAAAAAAATAAATAATTATTATTATTCAGAAAAAAAAACGAAAAAAAAAAAAAAAAACGGAGGAAAGAAAAAGATGGCGGGGAGTCAATGACTCGGAACACAACGCATGCAAAATATGTTTGGTCTAACAAATTTCTTTAAAATGACCGCTGCAGCAAGCGCCTTCTTTGACAACACGAATTTTAGTTGGGGTTATTGAATAATTCCTTTTTGTACAAAGAACGAGCACTTTGAAACCAATTCATTCATCTTGTTTTCACCTCCGATTTCATTCATCATTCGACACACTAGGGGAGATGAGATTAAAGGAAGGAGTACATGGAAATGTAGCAGAGTGTGAGGGGATAGTCAATTACTGTTATCACCTGACTTCGCAACTTTCCTTGGGCGTGGCTGTCGGTGATGGAGGTGGAGTGCAGTCGGATTTCGCTTTAGTAACGTAGCTACCTTGTGAACAACGCGCCAGTTTGAGTTTGATGGGCATCAGCCGCACCGAGGTGACTCCAGATGGAACATCGTCTCCTTCGTGTTTCTCCAGCGGTGGAGGTGGTGTGACATCGTTTCCTTGAGATTCCGCATTCTCCCCATCTGGCTGCGGCAACTTCTGGTCGTTGGAAGAAGGATCGCGGTTGCCGACACTGCTCACAGGTTTCTTCCCAAAACGGATGATGAGTTTGGGCGGCGCGGAACAGTTTTCCCTGTTGTCTTTGGAAATGATTTGAACGCCGTTACGAGCAATGTGGCCATCCGTAGATGGGCTCAGACCGCTCTCATCGCCACCTAAACTTCGTTTTCTTTTGCGGCTACCTTCGCCACTGTCGCCGTTTCCGCCGCCAAATTCGAAACAGTCTAAGCCGCCTCCGCCAGCGATTGACACAAGGTCCGTACTAGCAACAGGAGGCCTCCTACGGTTGTTGCCGTCACGATCCTTTGATTTGCTGCGATCCTTCCTCGTTTTGGTTTTGTGGCGCTTGTTTTTGAACTCGGGTTTGGAGTCGATACCGCAAGGTGCGCCATCCGGCTTGTCACCGTTGCCGTTGTCCTCGGCTGATTGCGTCGGATGTCCTTTCCGTCGTTCCGATTTAGAAAAATCGGCCATGACTTCCTCGCGAAACTTCATGCTTTGCCTCCAAAGCTCTTCCAGCGTCGGTGGGTTGTTTTCATGACGTGGTGGATCGCTGCCTCCGCTGTTAAGCCCTTCTCCTCCAGCCAGTCTAGTCATATCACACCCGGAATCCGACAGGCGTTTCTTGGGAGGCCGGAAGCGAATCTTCTTCGCTTCATCTTCTTCCTTGGTGCGAGGAGCCATCAAATCATTTCCATGATTGTCACTGGATACTTCTAGACCTGAATCACAGACGGTGACCACTTCGCCAGCGCCAAGCTTTTCACGGAATCGAATCTTCAATTTTGGAGGCGGATGACTACCAAAGTCGAGGTTTGTATTGTTGTCTTTCTCATTGGCCAGTGTCATCTCCAAACAAGAAGTGTTGTTTCGATTACTCGGAGGCCGCCCTCGTCGTCGCTCCTTCCTCTTGCCGACTTCGGTTTCAATGGTTCTGTCGGCGGCCAGTGACGGATCCACCAGTGACGCTGACATCTGGAGATTCCGCAGCTCCCGAGAAAGAGGCGGATTCATAGAAGCGCCTCTTCTTCTCCTCTTTCCCTCTCGTGTTTCATTGATTGGACCCGTACTGACGTAATCGTCGTGACTTCCAAAGGACCCTAAAGAAGCCACGGCTTTGGGAATAGAAATGTGGCTTTTACCTCCGTTGTAACCACCACCCGTAACCTGCTGGCCCGGATTCGACGAGGAGGGAAGCGTCCCGATATTGGTGCTGCCAATGACTTCGCTGAGATCGTTGCTTCCGGCTAAGAGATACTCCTCGTTGGCGTAAGCGAGAGCGGACGAATAAGGAAAGTGAAGGAACGCGTTCAGATGTGAGGGCTGAGTTGGAGTGGGAACGTCCTGCGAAACGTACTGCCGGATCAATTCCTTCTTCCGCATTCGCCTCAAGTTGGAACTCTCGGCGGCTGGAGTAGAAGTCACGCTGTTTGCATTCATAGATAGCGGCAGGTTGGAGGCATTGCCAGCGGAGTTCCCGGAATAGTTGGCATCCAGAAACGGACCTTTGATCTTGAATTTGAGAGCGTGGCGAGACGAATCAATCGACGTCATGACACTGTTACCCGCTGATGCTGTTGTCACTGCTGTCACGGCAGCCGTGACTGAAACCATTGCTTCCGGTTTGACGGAATCAGAAAGGCATGGTTTCGTTGCCAAGGCCGACTCTATGGCGCGATTGAGGGCTTCCAAGTCCTGCATGGCTTTCACGGAAGGGCCGGGCATGGGGGTTGCACGAGGGAAAGAGTCGGCATGCGAATTGAGCACCGAAGCGATTCCGGTTGTTGGGCTTGAGCTCGAAGCCAACGGAACCGGCAACTCGTCTCTGACGGGGCAGTGACTCAGCATAGAGGTGGAACTCGATTTCATTTCTTGCACGGACGCGAATTCCCGTTTGGAATCTGGCAAACACGGAGAATCTTCGACAACGCGGTTATAAGACACCGAAGTACTTGTAGTCGATATTATGTTGGCCTCGACGTTCAGCGCGTTGCTACTCGCTCGAGGGATGGTTAACCTCATTGGAGGTACTACCTGAGGAGGTAGTATGGGCGTTTCAGTTTCGACGGATCGCTTTCGAATCGGGGAGGATTTCTCAATGTGAAACATGGCATTGCTGCTCATTCTGCGGGATATCTCGTTCTCCGAATCAAAGCCAGCGCTATCCGTCGACGGTTCACGACTTTTTCTTGTGCGGGTAAGCCCGGTAATTGAAAGCGACTGAAGTCCGGATTTACATTTAGGACTCTTACCACTGACGGGACTGGAAAACACGTCCGGTTTGCGAATCATTTTCGAATTCAGAGGACAACTGCGCTCGGGATCACTAATGTGATCATCGTTAAAGTCATCGAAATCGTAAACGGTCCCCACAAGATCTTGAGATGAAAGCCCGGAGACAATTTTAGGCTCGAAAACTCCCACGGAGGCTCTCTTCGACACCGTACCGCCTCTACTACGTGCTCCACGCTGGCCGCCTCTTCCTCTCCCTCCTCCTCGTGGCCTAGTGGGTGATACGTTGGAAGTCAAGGCTGGTATCTCGGGCGTCGGCATGGTTTCAGTACTTGGAGCAGCGCCTGGATGCATTTCGTTCAGCTGCTCGGCAGTGGCTTTAGTGGCGTTGATAGCTGCTTGTCGAGTAGGTCGTTGCCGTCTTTCTGAACTGAGGGAGACGGCTTCGACCGTCGTCGTCGGTGACGAAACAATCGGCGACACTACATGCACGATTGACGATACCGCCCTGTAGCTCACGTCCATCGTAGTGGCCATGACTGAAGATGTTCCAATATTCGGGTCCTCTGGCTGAACTGGTTGAACTGGCAGAAATGATCCGTCGAGCGTCCGGGACAACGGCGTGATTGTCCGCAAAGGTGATGACGGCAATGTTACAGAACTCGGATCTTCTTTGTTACACTCTGTGGTGTCAGTCGACTGGCTAAACGCCTGTGCTGGTAACATTGGTTCTGGAGGTACTTTAGCAGGGGAGCGGACTCCTGGCAGTGTCGAAACGACAATCTCCGAAGACTGGTTCATAGGTTCGTCGGTGGAAATAATGGGCAGCAGCAGCTGCTCCTTTTCAGCCCGGACATGAGACTCACAGGGTTTGGAAACTGAAAGGTGTTGCGAATCCAATCGAGGTGCTTCTGTAGGTGTCGAACACTCGGCCAATGTTGTCGAACTGGGCAAAGGCAGCGCCGGATGTGGTGGACACAGGAACGGTGACGCTTGTGAGGGAACGCCAGGACGCTGTAGCATCGACACATCTCCCATAGTAGAAGCATTGAACGAGGACGGGTAAAGGAAAGGTGGAAGGAATTCCGGTCTGAAAAAGGAACTGAAATACGGCGGAAAGTGGAAAGGAGTCGAAAAAGGAACGTTGAAAAAGTAAGGGGATAGAGCATGATCCTGGGAAGCAATCGACGAAGGATTGGCGTGTGAATAAGTAGATGGCGATGACCTACTTTGGGCGGACGAAGGGGATTGTGTTTCAACTGCATCTTGTGACTCTTGACTCACCGAAACAACAGGCATTTCAGGAGCGACAGATGCCTCACGGTCGACTATTGTGCTTGTTGGTTCTTTGGCTGGAGTCAACGGTTTCCATTTACTAACGGGCACACTGTTGTTGGAGGGCGTAACAGCTCGTTCAGCAAACGACGAATCCTGCCCTTTATCTGTGATGACAGATAGCGAATGACAATTACTTTTGTGATCTTCCGACTGAGTGGAGGGTAGGAGTTGGTCAGGTGGTCCGCATGATCTCTCTTCGGAATTCACTTCCAGGCATTCGGTGGTTTGCAAAGGAGTTGTAGATGTAGGTCCAGTTTTAATTGCGTATTGCATTCGCAATTTCTCAACGAGATTCATTGTTTCCCTGGCACTGTCTTCGTTAGTGTCCGCCTTTGGAATCGCCTCCGCATTGAAAGAATAACTCAAAGTAGAAAGAGCTGCAGTTTCGTCTTGATCATACTCTTCGTCGAACAATCGACCTTCACTTATTTGAGCGGTATTTTTAAGAAAACCTGTGTCACTGTCGGATACACTGCGGGCGATATCCAACAATTCGCTTTCGTCAAACTCAAATAGATCACTTCTGTTGATTTCTTCTTTCGCTTTTTTCATGGGAGGCTGAGCTACGGAGAGAGACCCTTCGATCGGCCTCGTTTGCTCGAACTGATAGTCAGAGAGCTCTTTGTTTCTTCTGTGCTCCGCGGATCCCTCGTCAGGCGTTTGGGGCGCCCGTTGAAGAATTGGGCGTTCAACCATTTCAGCTCCTTCTTCGTGCCTGGCTCTCGAGGCTTCCGACTCCGGTGGGGTAACGTTCCGTTGTCCTCCATCACTTTGGGCTTCTTGTCTGCATAATTGATCCTCGTTAACTTGGGCACAGGTTGACTCTGAGTTGGGAAACTCAACTGAATTTCGACACTTTCCGTCAATGTGTTGGAATCCAGTACTTGTCCGACATGGTTGCTGACTGTCCAATTCCTCGTGATCTTGTTTCGATGGGATGTGATCTCTTTCACTCCGCTTGTTGGTGGGCTTCGGCTTAGGATTGATAGGACGTGATCGACTATCACTATCGGCGATGGGCAATTTCGTTCTTGCAGTGGGCGACTCATCGGATTCGATTGAGATGGGAACACTGGTTGCTGGATTTGCCGCTTCTGGGACGGCCCTGGAGCCACCGTTCTTTTGTCGGGGCGGTGTGATTCGGTCTTTGATCGTCTTTGTTTGGGGAACAACTTCTTTGACGTTTGATTCTGATTCGGAATCGGAACTCGATGAATCGGATGATGACGACGATGACGATGATGAAGAAGAGGACGAAGCGGAGAATTTGTTTGAAGGTTTAACAACGATGTCAGCGGAATTGACGGCAGTTCCAGGTTCGGTCTTGGGAGACGGTTGTTGTGGCTGCGTAGTTGACTGCGTTTTAACTTTAGTGTCGATGGTGGAGGTGGCTGATTGGCTGGACGAGTTGGAACTAGATGAGCTACTAAGGCTGGAGTTTGAAGATCCAGATGAGGAGGAACTTGAGGAGGAAGACGAGCTTGAGGAGCTACTAGATCGAGATCTTGAACTGGATGAACTGGATCTGGTTCTAGATCTGAGGGATTGTTGTTGAGCTCTATTGGCGACAGGCCATTCGGTTTCAGATGGGATCGCAGACAACGCACTGATTTGAGCAACTTTCTTGATTTGTTGTTGCTGTTTGAGTTGCGTGGCAGATTCTCCAACTGATTGGGCTTTATTTCGGACTGATCCACTTTTCTTTTCCGCAAGAGCTGTCGCGGAAGACTTCGTGGCGGATACATTTTTGCCGGATGTTTTCTGGGCCCCACGACCAGCTGAGGAGGACTGGCCGGACGAAGCCACACCTCCTCGGGCGGAATGGGATTCGGACTCTGATGGCCGGGGACCCCTGTCTCGAAAGGGCTTACCGGCTACCTGAGTCGTCTCCGCATCAGCACCCATCTTACCTTTCTTTTTGTTAGTAAGCTCGTTATCTTCTTTCGTATCAACGGAATCTGAATCAGTCGAGTCGAAGAGACGATCAATCTTGGATTTTGTTTTCAACTCCAGTTTTCCTTTGGCAACTGGGGCAGTCAACATTTTCGAATCGGTTCTTATTTTCTTTTTCATCGACGAATCACCCGATAACTCGGAATCGATATCAAACAACGAAACCGACGACTTGCAGCTCCCAATTTTGATAGTCTCGGCCGCTTTCCTTGCTGCCTGCCTCTGAGGAACATACGATGGGAAGTCTGATGAGGCTGCAATTTTTTCAGTGGAAACGAAAGAAGCCTTTTTGTCTTTATCCTTGCTGCTTTTGTTATCTCCTTTGGTTTTTTCTACTGAACAGGTTTCTTCTGAGGTTGAATTCGTCATTTCTGTACTACCCTTCAATTCACTTTTAGACTGCTGCGGGAGAACGACATTTTCTTTACCCACACCTTTAGTATCTTTCTCTTCTTTTTTCTCCTTGGCTGAAACATTGGCGTTAGCGCTATGCAAACTTTCGGTCGCTTTTTTCGCAGCTTGTCGTTGTGGCACGATCAACTCAGTAGTGGATTTGATTACTGTTTTGGGTTCACTAGCTTTCTTACCACGACCGCGACTGGCAGTTGTGACTGGAGAGAATGCTTTAACAGCCGCTTTAGTTCGCACAACAGAGGAGCTGGGGTCACTACGACGTCCCATTTCCTCCTCACTGTCCGTATAAATATACTTGCCGACTCGGTCACAAATTTTAGAGACGGCTTTCTTGGAACTAAACTGTGTGATGGCCACATCAAAATCGCTATCAACTGAAGTTATTGACGTTTGCGAAGGTGTTCTCGGAATCTGAAAATATTTAAGGTTTAAATATTTTTTTGGTCGGCTTAGAATATATGAAACAATTATTACCGCTCTCTTCCATTTACAGTTCGTTTCAGTATCAGATGCAGCCGATTCGGCACTAATAGAGGAAAGTGACCGAGACCTGCGACTTTCGCCTCCGTTCATGTAGGTACGTTTATACGGATTTTCACCTTTTACATGATTAGGTCGACTTACAAGTCCATTTTTATCCTAAAAATTTCAAATGAATCAATTTTGGTTCCAATAGTATGCATGTAAATATACAATATTTTTTAATTTAATTTTTTTAAATGTATGAAAACATATCACACCTTTTTTGTAATCGCTGCATTAGCCTGTACACCTCCAATGAGTTGAATGACTTGTTCGAAGTTCTCTTTTCGGCTACTTTCCCCACGTGAGTACATGATATCGTAGATGTTTGGCCCGTGATTTGCGTCACGTAATGCAACCATCTCTGTTGGAGATGCATTTTTGAGATCAGACAAAGACAAGACGGCTACTTGCTTGTGAAAAGTTTGTTCGCGCAATCGAAAATAAGAACGCGATAACTTCTCTCTACGGCTGACCATGTAACACAAATTCCGGACCTATTTCAAGAAAAGAAATGCGTTTATACCATGACTGAATTTTAAGACATAATGTGCAGAGAAGAAGGAGAAAACCAATAATGGGGAAACACGTACCCTCTCCAGATCTTGCCTCAGTTGTACAAATAATTTCATACGTTCCATATCTTGCTGTTGTTGTTGACTCAGTCTCTCCGTCTCGGTAGTTTTGGGTGGAAGCAATGGTCTGTCTCGATTAGACTGAGGAGTTCAAAATAATGATTGAAAATTTTTAAGCACATTAGCCAAGGAGTCCGAATAAATGAGTAACTATTAATTAAAAGATTTAACATACCTTTCTTTTGAGAATCCAAAAATGAAAAATTTGATCAACAACATCGAGGTCAAGATCTAACGTTCGGGATGTTTCGCTAATGCTAGCGTGCTTGAAGAATTCCGATTCAATTAGTTGCAACCTGAAAAATGCAGCGATTAGTATTACATAATAAAACTGCGTTAATTATTTCTCTATAAATGGTTATGCGTTGGTTACTTTTGGGCACGGATCAAGTTCCTTTCTTCTACGGTCATTTCTTTCTTTACTTTCCTAACAGATTGTGTGTTTTCTTCCACTTCGCCTTCCGTATGAGATCCACTGACCCCTCCAGTATTTTTCTTGACCATCGAGTGTTTTTGGCAGTACGACTAAAGCAAATATTGATTAATCATACACTCACTAGAACAATCATTTAATGGAAGAAACATACTCTTAGCTTCACCCCGTCTTCTGAATGTTCATCCTCGACAATAGCTTTCATCTCTAAACTGTGTCTAAAACCGCAAGTAACGTGGTAGGCAGTTTTACAAGACTTGACTGAACACTGTATGCAGGCCCCACTCTTTTCTTTGCATAGTACACAATTTAGACTCCACCGACTTGGCTGAATGTTAAAACACCACGAAGAATATTATAGGGCGTCACAAAGTAATTAAAAATTAAGTATTATTACCGGTATGCTTGATATTTTAGTGATGGGCTCCATCTTTTCAACACAGCCTATAGATACTTCAGGTATCCATAGAGCACATGCCACATGAGCCCACGTCGATCCACCTCGTGTAGCTTTCAGTGCCCCACCTTGATTGGGACAAAGCTGACATGGCGGGCGTAAACCAAGTGAACAAGGTTTGCACAACCAAGGACCAGGGGGAATACTTAAAATGCCATAGCAAGCTTGATGAACGCAAATATTGCAACGATCGCAGAAGACCATTTCATTGCCTTCTTCCGAATCCGGCTACATATAAACGAACACACATAAGGAAAAAGAAAGAGAGAAGTCTTGCATTAACGGAACGGAATAGATTTATCTGAGGAACGGCTTACCCCTCTGCAGACATCACAGATAACGTTCTCGTCATATTCGATGCCGAGAAACTCTTCTGTCTTGAGCAAAGTTTGCATATTGGCCCATGATTGGCGCTCAAGCTCTTCCATGGTTTGTTCGAATGATAATTCAGAGATCTTGGATGAACCTGCTAAAGATGTATCACATAAATTACCAGCGGAACCGGTTTCGTTTACTTGTTGATTAGCAATACCAATCGCGTTACGCTGAGCATTTACACGGTTTAACCACGCTAGATCCAAATCGTCCATATCATAAGCGCATGCTTGTTGTGATCGCGCTGGAGCTGAAGTCAATTGGTGGATTTCAGGCGAATAGAAATCATCATGCGTTACCCTTACAAATTTGTTTTTCGGGCTAAAATGGCAAATATATTAAACTCTTTTTATAGTTGTTTGATATAGAGAATCAATCTTACAGTTTGAAATCATGTGTCCTTTCTGGCGCATGCGCATTAGGGAGACAAACGACTCGAGGGATCGGTAACGAATCAGGAGACACTGGAACTTGAACGCCTCGTTCCCATTCTTGACGCCATGGATCAGATAATGACCAATAATCTTCTGTGCCTAGGGGCTCAGAGTCTGGTAATTTCATTGCTGAAATAAGATCTTTTCGAAACAACTGGAGTAAAAATAAACACACAAAATTATACACTTTGGAATGACTGATTGGGCAGTTAAAAATCTTTTCTACCTCTGCAGGTGCTTCAATTGCATTTCGATTATAAATATTAGAGCTCTTGAGGTCAGAAAGGTAGCGGGGAGTCCATGGGGTTTTGGAGGCTGAATCTGGGTGAGACTGAGTATGGTCATCACCTGATAAGACTCCTCCTCCACAATTACTTTTGGTCCCAGCACCTACACGCAGGCGTTTCCGTTTTCCTTTTGAACCTACACAAGAAACAATTAAGATTGGATGTATATGGGACTTGGAATGAGAATCTATAACAATGCAAATTTACTAGACACAGGATATTTTAAATTTACAAATATATATTAAGTTATGCTTACTCATGGTCTGAGTCCCATCTTCACACTTGCCTTTAGATGGCAATTTCTTCACTCTTTGAGACATGTTTTAGTAGAAGAAAAGCAGCACCTGACAAAAAACAATAGGAAATTTATAATATCAGAATTAAAAAACAACAAAAAACAAAACAAAAAATTCAGTTATTGTAATCATATGGTGAAAATATGCAACATTTGTTACTGGATAAACAACGATGGACATGTCTGCTTTTCTAACGTTTAGTCATATGCCTTTAACAAACGGTGTAAATATGACAGACGTAAATAACGGTGCAAAGCAAGCTTTTTGAGAACGAACGCCATCTTGGAAAAAAATTCCCATCCCCTCTTGTCATAATAAATCGTTTTTCTTGATTCTTAAGTGACTCTTTTCCGACAAACACATGCAGAAGATCACTAGGATAAAATCCTAAACCATAAGCAACTCATCAATTGTAGAAAATATCCAAGTATAAACATCATCTAGGCTGAACTAAGACGAGATGAGGGTCCCCCGTAAACAATGTTCTTTCTCAGTCACTTGGGAACTTTCAGCACACTTTAGATGATGATTTCACTAAAATGTATGCAGTACCATATTTATCTCGTACGTAATGCATGACAAGACGAATCCATGTTATTGATATTTCACGGGAATATCCCGAAACCAGCCATTTGGCGCCATCGAAAACTACAAAAAATAAAGCTGCTGAAAAAATTAAATATCGAATATGTGCGACAAATTACTATCGATCATGTAATTGTAAATCGATTTAAAACTGCAGTCTTGGAATTAATTTTCTGACTAAGCAAAAACTTACAATTTCAGTAGGCCTAAAGATTGATATTTGTGTAAAATATTTTTATTTTTTAAATGAATTGTATTAAATATTAAAAATATGGTAGTGTTCCTAGCTAATTCGGGACACATTTCGGTCTATGACCACGATATAATAGGAAAGGTACACTCTCGCGCTATCCCAGTATCTTCGGAAGAAACGGCGGGTGTTTAGTAAAGGGTCCCAAGATTCCCCGCCAGGTTCGCTAGTGTTGGGGGCTTATTCCCTCTCGGGGGTATAGTAAAAATAGGGGTTTTTCGTTCTTAATCATATAAAATTATTAATCAATGAGGCCAGAAATTGATTTCATTTAAGCTTTATGTGATTCCCTATTCTTAATTAAACGACCCATCCCGGTTTCAGGGTAAACGTAAGCCGATTTGGAAACTGGAATGAGCGCTCTAGTGAGTGTGTCAGGGACTGTCAGCTACTACGCTCAGCTACTTTTGAGAGCCTAGATGGCTCTGTTTCCAGTTTCCACTTCACAATTCTGACAGGCCCCGCCCTAAAATCTCTCAAAATTCGGCTTACGTTTACCCTGAAACCGGGATAGGGAAGCCAACACAGCCGTGAACCGACCAGGGATCTATGGCTCTGGTAACACTAACAATAAACAACTAATAAACAAGCCAGCTGAGCACTGCTGGTGTTGCACAGTTGCAGACAACACCGTGCCGTGGCTAGTGCACTTACCTGTAAAAACTAAACTAAACGAGAAACCACGGAGAAACTAAAAGAGTGAATATAATAGCATTCAGGAACACATAATTATCGCAAGTCATTTTGTTTTAAAGTTGTTACTTGCCAGTCAGTCAATACTTGTTACGATGAGCCGGTGGTTATTCTTTTCCAGTTCGTGCAAGTTTATTTCCATATTTGCAGGTTGTAATGCTGTGTGCAATTGCTTTTATTTGTACGTGCTATCATATAGTATTATTCTTTTCAGAGGGAAAGTATTTTCCTTACTTAGGTCACAGTTTTTTGCGCCTTTCATCAAAGGAAATACCATTGTCTTGGAAGGTGTTTCATTTTAGTGGTATTCATACTTTAAAATTTGATTGGCAGAAGTTTGGAGAAAAGGCAGTAATAACATCATTGACTAACAAAGAATCTACCTCTGGTGATTATTCTATTCTTATTTAATTTGTCAAAACTAATTAAAAAAACAATTTTAGCATTAAGTTCAAAAAATGGAATGGAAAGAAATTTCATTACTCCTGTCAGAGCAATGAATGATTTTTTCTTAAAGCCAAGTGATTTAGAGATTTTGAGGAAAACAAGACGCAGATCTCCTTATGAAAGTGAACCACCAATAACTGTAAAACAATTTTTAAAAATATATAATTGGTGAATTTGGTTATGTAATTAAATTTATCTTAATTAAAATAATAAATAGGTATATTGGCTGAAAGATGTGGAAGCAAAGTAAAATATTTTCATGCAATTTAAAATGAATAAAATATAACCACACAATAATTTGTCGTAAAACAGAGCGTTAGAAGTATGGGGCAGTCAAGAAGCTCTAGACCGTGAAAGAAAAAAGAAGACAGAAGAACTAAAGAGATACCAACAGTGTAAAGTCCATATTAAATTATTCATCAAACTATTTTGCTTAACTTGACTATTTCTGTTCATTAGATATTTTTAGTGTTAAAAGAGTGTTGAAGGACATGAGAAAGGAACCAGCAAATTGGTCACCTCAAGGAGGCTTGATGGAAGGCTCTGGCAAAGTTGTTTTAACTGCTGTTGCAATGTATTTTAAAAATACTAATTTTTATTAAAAATACTAATATTTCTTCATTTTTTACAGAAATGGATGCAACTTTTTGTTTAAAATGATTGCTTGGATGTACACAGGTTCACACTCAATGTTCTCAGAATGTTTACACTCATTAGCAGACACTGTGAATCAGCTAATTCTAGCTTATGGAATTCATAAGTCGAGTCAGGTATGTTCCCTCTCATCATACCCTTTCCATTATTTATATACATATGGACGTGAAGTTATATATTTTATTATTATAAACAACATGTTATATTTGTGTCACATTAATCATGTTCATTCCAAATGTCCCCTGTCTACAACAATTCCCCCCAAACAAAAAAAACGACAAACAAAGCAACATGTAATTCTGTTACATTTCTCAATTTGTTGTATAGCAATCAAATCCCGACCACCCTTATGGGTACTCCAATATGCGTTACGTTGCATCTCTAGTGTCTGGAGTTGGTATATTTTGTGTAGGAGCTGGCTTATCTGTTTACCATGGAATTACTGGTAATCATTTATAAATCATAAGTATACATATAATGAGTTTGATAATTTCTTGAATAATTACAGGCATATTCAATCCTGACCCAATAGGATCTTTTTATTGGGTTGGTTATTCCCTTATTCCTTAATGAAAGTATTCCTCTCAATTAACATAGCATATGCATCCAACTACATAAACACAGGCATTTTTTATATTGGGAGGATCGTTGGTTTCAGAAAGTGCAACCTTATTGGTAGCTATTAATTCTCTGAAGAAGGGAGCTAGCAAAGCAGAAATGAGTTTCTGGGAATATGGTAATTTATAATGTTTTAATGCTTCTGTTTTAGTAAAGGTGATTTGAACTCAATTTTCTAGTTAAGCGAGGACAGGATCCGAGCGTTAATGTTGTATTATTGGAAGATTTAGCAGCGGTAAAACTCTTTACGAGTTACTAATGCATTATTGTACAAACAATAAATCTTATTTATTGCAGGTACTAGGAGTTATGGTAGCCGGAAGCTGTATGGCTGTTGCGACACACTTAAACTCTCCGATCCCAGATGCCATTGGATCACTGTTGGTTGGAATTGTTTTAGGAGCAGTTGCATCATTCATTATATATTCCAATTCTGCGGCACTCGTTGGCCGTTCTATTCCATTGAGTAATTATAGGTTTTTTCGATTGCACAACATATTAAATTGTTTATATATTTCTAAATTCAGGCAGTATACAGCAAATAAATTCAGAATTAGAACGTGATCTCATGATTCGAGCTGTTCACGACGTAAAGGTAATGAATGGTATATGAATGTTTTCGGGTATTCCGATATACCATAAGATCATTTACAGTCGACAACCATATAGGCTGCTTTGACAGATACATACAAAGGCTTTACGCCGATATATTTTTAAATAACTGCATTTAAAAAGTGGTTTAGAGTAGGCCTAATTTTCACAGTGCTTACATTTAACTGATAGAATTTTACAATTACATATTGATCAATATCTATCTAAAGACATTTCTAACTTCGTCCTAAGTACATAAAAAATCGTTGTTTACAGAAAATTCATACCAAGGAATAGCGGAAGGATTAGACGTTATTGCACTATGTATAAAACAAATGCTAAGATTTTTTTAATGTTAGGAAAAGTTATTGTTTAATTTAAATTGTAACAAAATTACTGCAATGTTTTGTTACTATATACAGGGGATCGATATGGGTTCTGGCCTGGTACGCTATAAAGCTGAAGTGGATTTTGACGGAAGAGAACTAACACGGTCATATTTAGACAAACAAGATTTGGAAATGATGTTAGAAGAAGTTCGAAATATGAAAAACATAAACGAAATGGAAGCATTTATGTTGAAGCATGGTGAAAATATCGGTTAGTAATTCAAACATTTGTCTTTCAGGAATTTAGTGGGATTAACGTCTACTTTTTTCAGTTGATCTTCTCGGTGCTGAAATCGATCGTATTGAAAACGCGTTAAGGGTAAATATATATATCTTTATATAAAACAGTAATTCATATAACAGATATTCTATTCTTTGCTTGAAATTAGAAAAAACATCCTGAAGTGAGGCATTGTGATTTGGAACTACTATAGATTTGCCTACATTTTAATGATTGTCAATATTAAGTAAAATGGCAATTTTACTTTTTCCAACGGTCGCAGAAGTTAACATTCAGAGTTTGAAATTGTACCCTCAATTCAATTTTTTTTGAGTCAGTTGAACACAATGATCAATGAAATAAAAATCTCAACAATTGTTCAATAATTTATTCGCGTTTTATACATATCTGAAAATCCGACTACTTTTAATGCTAGTAATAGTGGTCCATTTAAAAAAAAAGCAATGTCCGCCTTCGAGATTTGGTGGCCTGTTCTAGGTTAGGCCTACACGTCAATAATGTCTCAATGGTGAATTTTGCTGCCCGCGCCGAATACAAATAAAATAGTCACCTCTAATTCTCATTACGTATACAAACCACTGAATTGCTCGAGATAGATAAAAACTATGAGATAAAATGGTTCTGCGGGGCACCGTACCACGTTTTCTGATCTTGCATTTCAATTAAAATAGTTAGTAGGCCTATGTATACAAAAAATTACCTTCCCGTGATGAAATAAAAACTAATCGATGCTAAAATAATTGCGGGCCCGAAGGGCGAAGCTAATAATTGCATACGCAGAAAAATAAAAACCATGTCACTTTGTATGTATGTATGTATGTTCCGCACCATAGCTCGGGCGTTTTACGACAGATTTCGGACTTTTTGGTCTTAAAAATTAGAAAAAAAATATGCGGTGCGACCAGAACAAAAATAATTTCATTTACTTAATTAGTTTTCCCGTTATTAATGAAAAACTGCTAAAATAATTGTTTTACGACTAGGGAAATCTGGCGGTTGTGACTACAACTTTTTCCCCTTAGGTCTAAATTCCACTTTTCATTATAGCTTCCCTTGTTTTGGGTTACCTTTACTTTTTTTACTTTTTGGTCTTAAAAATTAGACAAAAAATATGCGGTGCGACCAGAACAAAAATAATTTCATTTACTTAATTAGTTTTCCTGTAATTAATGAAAACTGTTAAAATAATTGCATAACGACTAGTGAAGTCTGGCGGTTGCGACTACCACTTTTTACTTTAGGTCAAAATAAATCACCACCAGATGTCCATAGCATCGCCGTGATGACGCAATCTTTGATTTGATAAAAGTGCAACTCTGTCATGCAGATTTACCGCCGGAGGCTATGCGTGAAAATCCTCTATCCTGCAAATATATTGCCGGAAACTATTTTTCTCTTGAAAAAAGGTTGGTCAACCGAATTAATTGTCGTTGTAGTGGCTATGACTTAAGATTCGTGTGGCGAAGATGACTGGTTCAAGTCCGCCTCCCACCAACATCGTTTATCGTGAACATCGGCATCAATGGGTTAGGGTATTTGTAGTCTAGGTTCGGAACTGACGAAATATCGTGATGAACAAATTTTCAATAAAAAACACGACACTGTCGCACAACAATCAATTTCATTTGATAATGGATGGAATTAAAATGCGAAAAATAGATTTTTTGTTATAGCGCTGGCTTGATAATGAAGAGGGTCATGGTTCCAATCTCATTATAGATTTACCTTTTTTTTGAATAAAAATATTGTTTTGACCCATGCCCTTTGTTAACCATAACTCAGACAAATCAAAATTTCACGATAGAATTTTTTTCCAGAAAATTTCAGAGAAAAAACATAGAATTTACAGAAAAATTAGGAAAAATTAGGAAGGCATTTAGCAAAAAGTCCGACTTAACAATAGGCCCTGAATTTTTCATTTAAGACAGTTTTCAACTGGCTTACGACTATCCCTTCGCGGCGAGCTGATAAGCTTGATTTTCTATCTTATTCATGCACGACATAATGGATAATAAACCTAGCCGGTACACAGCACCTCTAGCGGTCAGATCATGCCTGAATGGATATTTACTACCCTTGCTGGAAATCTGACCGCTAGAGTGCTGTGTACCGGCTAGCTAACGAAGGGGATGGGGGGAAAAAGTTACACGAAGGGGATATAGCTCGAACGCCGGCCTAGTAGTTAAGTAGGCCATGGAAAGGTACACTCTCGGCTATCCCCAAGACCGGCGGGTATAGAGTAAAGGGTCCCAAGATTCCCCGCCAGGTTCGCTAGGTTAGGAGGCCCCTCGCCTCTCGGTGGTATAGTAAAAATAGGAGTTATTCGTTCGTTATCTATAAAATTACTTATCAACGTGTTCAGAAATTGATTTAATTTAAGCTTAATTTAATTCCATATCCTTAAATACCTAATTCATTTAGATTTGGCAATTTTTTGTATGTTAAATTCGTGATTGAAATCGCAAAATTTGAAAATTGCGCCAAAAAATCAACTGTGTTTTTAATTACTTATTTTTGTTTATTCTATTTTAAAATATTAAAAATGAATTTGAAAATTCATCTTATATTGGGGTTTGTTTGTTGCCATCTTGTAATCTTAAAAATTAGAAAAGAAAAGATTAAATACTAGATACAGGTACTACGCCGATTGCTTCACGTAACACAGAGAAACGAGGGCTCGGCAAAGACTTTGTAAAAGGTTCTGCAAGTTGGTCAGCAGTCCGAATTTCATATCAATTTCTTTTGCTTCTTGTTGTCCCCGAAAAAGTGGAAACGCACATCTATGTACTTGGTCAGCTGGTGGAATTTTGGACTCCTTGTCAATTTAATTAATGAGATGTTGTCACACATCAGGGGTAACGGTTGCTTCCAAGTTTTACCGTATATAGATATCAATAATGTTTATCGTCATAAAAATTTTCAGCGTCTGCCAGACCGGCGTTAATTAGTTATCATTGATTTAAAATGAAAAGTTAGCGCTATCTCTTAACACAGGACCTCCCCTTAATCGAGCCTTGGGCAACTCCTAGACGCATATCCCTTGGGGACTCTTCCCCTTCTAGAACTTTTGTCCTATGTTAAAGGATAGGGCTATCTTATCAAATTAAATAAATCATAACTAATTCACGCCGGTAAGGCCGACGAGGAAATTTTTTATGACGATAAATATAATCAATATCTATATACGGTAAAAATTTCAAGTCTCTACATCCAACGAGATTTTAACTGAATGCATTTAAAATTTAAAATTAGTATTAGGGTAACTTAATAAAACATAATTTAATTTTTGAATAAAGATTCGGAAAGCCTGAATTATTTCCGATTTTTCTATGTATTTTCCCAGCTAGCATGTCTTTATTGGTAAAATATTTTTTTTGACAATATTCTTCGATCGATAACCCACATATTGGTATAATATTATATTATTACTTTGTTGCGACAAGTTGGCTGTTATTTATTTTGTTATTTTCCCAATAAATGACTATTATCAAAGATGAATAAATTAATATAATTTTTTTTTTATTTTCTTAATAACGGATCATTAAATAAGGAATACATCGTTTTCTATGAAAAAGCTATAGTCTTTTACATTTACCACACGTTTAAAAGCCTAAATGATTGGATAGCTGCTGCCTTTTTAGCCGAGAGTGGGTTTGAACCATCATTCTTTGTGTCACCAATCCAATACTATAGTCACTACACCAGCAACGGAGATGATAATAAATTCCCGATGTGACCAGATGGATAGTGCATACTTACACATTGTCATGGTTATAGCCCAGCGTGAGCAAAATCGATTTAATTACATCAGTGTAGGAATTTATGATTATTGAGACTATTTGTTTCATAAGTCATTTGTTTGCTGAAAGTGGGTTTGAACCAACCTCCATAGAATTACCTATATGGATATATAATAATAGCAGTTTTAACATTTCATCTCCTTAACCCTTTATCGACCGCCACAAAAGCGATGGTCAGATTCGATTGAATGCTCGATCGAAATATCATTGAGTGGTCCTAAGACCACTCATTAAAAAAAAATTCGGAATATCCGATTTTTTCCGGCCTAACCGCGTTTCGGCCACCGTTGTCCCGACAGGAATGTCCCTTCAGGCGGACATGGTCTCTAAAAAGAGATACTTTTTTCGACTCGAGCCGTCTAGCGGGACAAAAAATTTGTCCCGATAGTTGCATGCAACTACCACTTGTTCAAATTTTTGTCCCGACAGACGGCTCGAGTTTTTTTCGTCGTATTTGTCCTGAGAGACTTTTGCCGTTTATTGTGCCTCTTGTGTCCCGTCAGGCGGGCTTGACTCTCATTCCTGGTAGAATGAAAGGCGCCCCGCCTGACGTTGAGGTCTTTACCATCGACCAGGGGTCTTTCCAGTCGACGACTCCTTATGAAAAGAAATAGGATCTCTAATTAGAAAAGTCAGTCAGATCCTTCGTCGGTCCACCACTCTGGCAAGTAGCCGCACTTTCGAGTAAAAATGCACAAGGACGTAAGAAAAAACACAAATTTATTGTTGGAAATCATCATAATCATCAATCATATAGCCTTCACGTCGGTTAGAATATTCTAGATCGTCGGAATCAGCGGATGAAGAAGAACACTCCTTGTTGGTTGGCTCATGGTCAGAAGCTTGGCCGTCTGATTCCTCCGAAGCGGAATAGACAGCTTCCACCTCGTCCAGCGGAGCCTCCTCAGATGTGTAATTATCATCGTGATACTCGACAAAGCAATTTCTCTTCTTCCCGAGGCACAAAAACACATTACATTGTTTGCACTTTGAGAATGGTCTTGATTCCAATTTTTTGGGTGTCGTTGCCTGGCACCACTCGCACCTGCCTCTCGCCTCCCCAAAGATGGGTAGATGGTTGCCCACACAAGTGAACCGAATGTCGTCCCTTACACTCAGTCGACTTTTCCGCCGCTTTGCTCCTGGTTCAGCGGAAGGGTGAATGGTTGGCATCATTCGCCCGGCTCGACCAGCTTTGGTTTTATTTTCGTTCAGGGCGTGGGACAAAAGACCCATCGTGACGTTCCGTTTGAACTCGAGAAACGGCATCTGAACTTCGTAACTCTCCAGATAATTTTCCTCGACCTAAGTCAAGAAAAAAACGGAAATTATTGTGTGTTTAAAGTTTTAATTTCCGCCATCTGTGATCTCACCATATCATTGAAGCATATCCAGCTGTTCACCAGACATGTCTCCAAGAGAGAGTATAAGAGACGGTGCCACCATTTTTTGGCTTTACGGTCTCTCTCGTAGTAAGAACGCAGCTGGTTCGCCGTGTCTACACCGCCCATGTTATTGACATAATCGTCAATAGCCTTTGGACAAGACTTCGATCGGAACGAACCATCACGTTGCTTTCTCCTGACCTTGACAATATCTGAGCCGTGATAGTTGGAAGCGACCCGAAACGCCTTAGTGTCTCTCCATACGAAGATTCCCTTTCGGCATGTTCCGGGCTCACCACCGAACTTGGCTGCAAATTCGTCCGGCCGCAGGTTCGACTCATTCTTCGTCATGATGGGCTGGTTGACCCGACTTGGAAGAATCGTTCCAACGGCGTTGACACCATTCTCGCGGAGCTTGTCCAGGAGGGCAATGCTCGTAAAGAACCGGTCAAAGGCCACTACGAAACCTTGATCTGTCAGGGGTTGACAAAGATCAACGACAACTCTCTCCACCGCCTCGTTATTACGAGATCTTTTTTGCTTTTCCCCAAAGCGAGCTCCTTGATAGATCTCAAACTTATAGGTATACCCACGAAGGCAACAGCGGCTCCAAATTTTGAAACCAGACTTGATCGGTTTGTTCTTCATCGTCTGCCTCAGCATTGAGCGGCCTTTGTATTTGACCATAGACTCGTCGATGCTCTGACCCCTAGGAGGCTTTCTACACACATGATAGCGTTCATTGAGTCTTTTGACCAGAGGACGGATCTTACGGATAGGATCCGATCGCTCTGGCTCCTGATCCGGGTCGTCAGAATTAGGGTCAACATCATCCCATGGGCTTGCGCAAGCTATGTGTTTAGAAATGAATTTGAATCGCTCGCGAGTCATGGCCTGTTGAATTATTCCGAGCCCGAGACCAGTGTCTGGTTGCTGCTCCCAGAACATCGACAGCTCGGGCAGACGGTGATATCCGATCAAGAACTGTATGCCAAAGAAGGCTATAAGTTCGTGGTCTGTGACAAAACCTCCAGCAGGCAACCGCGGGCCGATTAACCTGCCTTCAGGCTTGCCACCCACTTTTCGAGACGGTGGCGTCTTCCTTGAATTCCAGAATTCAGCGATGTAGTCATTTGTTGCCTCCCGAAGAAGGTACAAAGTGTCCTCACCACCAAGCATCGACTTGAAAACTCCGAGGGGACTCGAAAAACAACTGAATTGACTCAACACGGTTCCTGGTTCTTCTAGGGGTGCAAACTGAATTGCCCTTTCCTGGAACTGAGGCCTCGGTGAATCATCATCAGCCCGTGATTGTCTCCCAACGTCGCCCCAGACTTTGCATTCTTTCCAATTCCGGTTGACGGCTTTATGTTGGGCGACTTTTTTGGCATCAGCCTTCTTTTGCATGTTCAGCTTGGCCGAATCTGAGTTCGTTTTTTTGGCCAGCCGGAACGGATGCGCTGTAAGAACGCGAGGCCCACGACACCTCAAAGTCGCGTTCGTGAGACCGACCTTTTTCCCTGTCTAGTGCCGTGTTACTTCACCATCGGGATCGGCCGTTTCAGAAGAAGACCCTGCACTAGTTGGTCTTCGGGTCTGACTTCTGGTTCGTTTTGGTGGGGAGGAGCCACTCTTTGAACTGTCTTCACGTTCCTTTCTTTTTTTCGCTTTTTGAACTCTTTTGAGTCTTTGAAGCGTCGCCGGTGATAGATCCAATCGTTCAAGTTGAACTGTAACGTCTTTCGGGGTTAATGGCTCTACCACCGGCTCCTCTTCTTCTGTCCCAGCTTTTTGTTCATCATCCTCTGAGGCAGATGGTTCATCCTCTATTTCCGGATCCTGATCAAGCTCCGGCCGCTGCGAAGCAACCAACTCCTGACCAGGCTCCTCATCCGGCTTCTCAACCGGCTCCTCGACCGGCTCCTCGACCGGCTCCTCGACCGGCTCCTCGACCGGCTCCTCGACGGCAACCGCCTCCTCCTCCTGATCTTTAGCCTCCGGTACAGTATCAAAATCGATTACCGACTCTTGATCTCCAGCTAAACGTTCTCTTTCTTCTTTCAGCTGCCTCCTTTTTAATACAGCTGTGGCGGCGGCTTTCTTGGCTGAATTTTTCACGGCTCTCGACTTAGTATATCTTGGGTCTCTCTTTTTATTTTTCGCCATTTTTAATCAATCTGAAAATACAGAATCGAAAAAAAGGCACGATTAGTCTTTGTGAATTCGGCAAAAGGATAACGAATTGCCTTACGTCCTAAGCCTTATACGACGGTCTTATTTCATCATGCAGGGGAAAAGCATGCACATGCAGGAGTTACCGGGGCTGATTCTTATCCAGCGCCTTTCACCGCCTTTCGGAGTTTCCTCGCGATACAGCAGTAATCAACGCACGGATAAGAAAGTACAAGAGGCTTTGTGTAAAATTTAATTACACGGGCACTAATAGCGCCTCGAAGACTTCAAAATCAATTCAAAAGAACCGTTGGACGGAAAGGAGCTCAGCTACGATGGAAATGAAACTACAACTAACGCCGAACCGGACAACTTCCCATTATGCGTCTTCGTTCCATTTCCCAAAGCTCCCCGTCGATACCAAAGTTTTTGCGTCGAAGCTACTAAAGAAATTTCGCGCTTTCCTTTTCGCCTCTTTCGCCTCTTTCGCCTTCCCTTCGATATCTATCCAACCACCGGCTTCAAATTCACTTGAACCCTTTTTTTATTTGTGTTTGAGGAATCGCGGACACTTAAGTCGCGCGGCACCCAGATAGGAATAAAAATAAATAAGGAGCGTCGGGTGGAAAGGAGCTCAGCTACGGTAGAAATGAAACTACAACTAACGCTGAACCGGACAACTTCCCATTCTGCGTCTTCGTTCCATTTCCCAAAGCTCCCCGTCGATACCAAAGTTTTTGCGTCGAAGCTACTAAAGAAATTTTGCGCTTTCCTTTTCGCCTCTTTCGCCTTCCCTTCGATATCTATCCAACCACCGGCTTCAAATTCACTTGAACCCTTTTTTTTTATTTGTATTTGAGGCATCGCGGACACTTAAGTCGCGCGGCACCCAGATAGGAATAAAAATAAATAAGGAGCGTCGGGTGGAAAGGAGCTCAGCTACGGTGGAAATGAAACTGCAACTAACGCTGAACCGGACAACTTCCCATTCTGCGTCTTCGTTCCATTTCCCAAAGCTCCCCGTCGATACCAAAGTTTTTGCGTCGAAGCTACTAAAGACAGTTTGCGCTATCTCTTCGCCTCTTTCGCCTTCCCTTCGATATCTATCCAACCACCGGCTTCAAATTCATTTCATTCGATTACACGGACCGGAACGGAATAAAAATACCGCCTGGAAAAAAACTATTTAGAACTGACACTTCCCGTTCTGTTTTCGCTAATTCCCAGGGGAATTCATTACAACCACCCCTTCATTTTTCTTTCATCCGTGTTGTCCAATATATTTCTGACATATCTGAACTTTGAATTTCTGACATCTCTAACCGGCCAGTCTGCTCTGGCTTAATCGAATTTGCACCCGGCTCTAGGATAAATTAGGAGCCAATTCACGAGACATTCGTCTCTACGCCACTTCCAAAAAACTCTTAGGACTTTATTTTTTATTGCCAATAGGCCATATTGGCCAAAAGGACCCAATTTTATTTGATTTCGACGGTCTCTTCATGCTGGGACATGCATGCACATTCAATAATACGGGGTTTGTTTCTCATCTTATCCAGCGCTTTTCACATCTGCCGCAGATTGCCGCACATTTGTGACCAACGCACAGAAAAGACAAGACAAGAGGCATTGCTGACCACCCAACGGGCACTATAAATCCGGAAAGATTTCTGGTTGAATCAAGATCATTTCTAGGCGGCCCAAAACCCGGCAATCGGGCAAATGAATCGGAGTTACTCTTGTATTGGAAAGATTACTAGGTTTTTAAGTTTCATCAGTATTCGAACAAAAAGTTCAGCAGGATGAATTGCACCGTTCGTCTATTATTTTGTCTTCCACAAGCTCGCATTCATCCAAGTCCCGGCAACGACGTCACTACCCCGTCGTCGGGACTTGGCAAGGTTCGATTTTTCAAGACTCGGCGCCTGGCGCATTCGCCCGGTACTGCAATGGGCACGGGGACCAGCCCAAATAAACGTGTTAGGAGTTATCTGCCAAAACGCTTTCGTCTCTGATTCGAACCATTCACCGACCGCTTCGACCATATCCATCATTTAAAACCATTACGCGAACTGTGTACAGAAGTGGAATTCCACGATCTTGGACCGGTGAGTAGAACACGAAAGATGAAAACTACTAAGATTCGAATTGGGGATGAACTCTCCTCTTTTCGTCCCCAATCTTTCGCTTTGCTGTTCCATCGGTAATCAAGGAAGAATTAATAATACCATCACCATCAGGTATTCACTTCCTGATTAAGCAACCGACTTTCGAGACTTCCTAGGGTAAAATTGCTTTCGCGGGTCGATACCCTCGTCTCTCTCATAATCTTTCGGTTCGGATTTATATCTTCCGGCCGTAGACAGGTGGGTACTATAAGACCGAGAAGCGATGCAACGGAATCGAAACTGAATTCGCTAACTCTTCGCTTCTTTCGCCTTCCCTTCGATATCTATCCAACCATCGCTCGATCCCATTTCTTTCGACCGCGCCTGCCTGGCTGGATAGCTCTACTTCTTTGTTTTTTTTAATGAGGAACACAAATAAAACCTCACAATTTCTGACATCTCTAACCAGGGCGGTTGGTCCCCTTTTATCAAATATCTACTAAGCGCCGGCATCACTAATTCTGACTCCTGAAATGATCCTACTAACGAAATGAACCGGACGGACACAAATGAAACCAGCACAACACTGGCGTTCTCCGGAATTTCAGATCATTCCAGTGCACGTTACACTAGGAGCTCACCACTGATCAATACTTGAAAAAGTGCCTAACCACCTGGTGGTTCAAATCTGGCCGGGCTTTTGATAAAATTGCAGCCGCCTTGAGGGACATATCTGGCGGAGACTTATATGTCCCGACAGTCCAGATCGAAGGTTCTCGTGTAGACTTCGATCAGAGCCGCCTGACGGGCCAGAAATGTCCCGTCACCGAAAACTCGGTAAAACACGAGAAATACTCGTTTTAATTTCTCCTCCTTTTTATCATTGAAAGACGGTAGGTCAATTAATTTTTCGTTGTAAGGCAATTCAATTCTGTAGGATGGATTTCGAGATATCAGCTTTGATAGGAATGAATTTAGCCGATTTGAAATCTCTCGTGTCTGTGGACGAGGTCCCACCAGACCCTACTGAAAGCCTTCGAAAAAAAAAACGTCCCGTCAGTCGAAAAAGGGTTAACGTTTAAGATAAATTATATCACGTTAGCGTGAAGGTAGAGTTTTAAATTCGAAGTACGTAAGTTAGTTGTTCGAGACTTGTGCAAGATTTGGATTTTAAGACAATTGGATTGTTCAGTTAGGCAATTGTATGCAGAACTAACGAATTGAATACGATATAAAACATTTAGGATTTTGAACGCATGTTAAATGTAAAAGACTATAGCTTTTTCATAAAAAAAGGATTTATTACTTTTTTAATGGTCCGTTATTGGGAAAATAACAAAAAGTAATATTGATTTATTCATCTTTCATAATAGTCATTCATTGGGAAAACAACAAAACAATTTAACAGCCACCTTGACGCAGCAAAGTAATAATCTAATATTATACCAATATGTGGGTTATCAACCGAAGAATATTCTCGGAAAACAATATTTTACCATTACGGGACTAGACTTATCCATTTTTTGGCCGTAGGGACATGCTTGGCGAGATCCTCTGGATCTGTCTATTGCCTGTCGGGACAAACCCCTATAGGGAATCCCCTCTTAATCCTTGTTTACGTGGCTTCTAGAAGTTAAAAACTTTTATTGCCTCAAGTCGAAAAACATTTGTAATACCGCTGTTGTTATAGTGGTTATAGCATTGGATTGGTGACGCAGGGTGTGATGATTCAAACCCACTCAAGACCAAAAAAAAGAACTTGTATAATAACAAGTTGAAGATGATACGCCCACGCTGGACTATATAACCATAAGCACAACAACCAGATTTCCGTCAAAATTTTAAAAAGTAGTCAAACTATTATTTGTTGGAGTTCTGTATCAACTCACATGCTCTTTCTAGTGGTAACACATACAAAGCTGCACGCCAGAGCACGCCAGAGCACGCCAGAGTACGGTAGAGCACAGCAGAGAACAGCTCAGCACTTGAAGTTGCTATAATATTTTTTTCACTTGTTAAAACCATTTTTTAATTACAGGATGTGTAAATCAATGTCCAATACACCATTTCAAGTCTATTTAATCAATAAATTTATTGAGCAAATCATGAACAAAAAGTTTTAGAAAAAGGCACATCACAGCACTTGAATTTTTAAAAATTATTCAAGTTATTTGAGTTCTATTGTCGGGTAGTGGATTTCTATTGTCAAGCACTTGAGTTCTGCATAGCAGAGCACGCCAGAGCACGACAGAGCACGCCAGTGCACGCAAGAGCACGGCAATGCTCGCCAGAGCACGCCAGTGCACGCCAGAGCACGCAAGTGCACGCCGAAGCACGCCAGTGCACGCCAAAGCACGACAGTGCACGCCAGAGCACGCCAGTTCCCGTCAGAGCACGCAAGTTCCCGACAGAGCAGGGCAGTGCCCGCCAGAGCAATTCAATGCACGGCAGAGCACGCCAATTCACACCAGAGCACGCCAGTGCACGCCAGTGCACGCAAATTCACGCCAGAGAACGCCAGTGCACTCCAGAGCACGCTAGTGCACGCAAGAGCATGTCAATGCACGCCAGAGCACGCCAGTGCACGCCAGAGCACGCAAGTGCACGCCAAAGCACGCCAGTGCACGCCAGAGAACGCCAGTGCACACCAGTGCACGCCAATTCACACCAGAGCACGCCAGTGCACGCCAGAGCAAGCCAGTGCACGCCAGAGCACGTCAATGCACGCCAGAGCACGCCAGTGCACGCCAGAGCACGCCAGTGCACGCCAGAGCACGCCAATTCACACCAGAGCACTCAAGTGCACGCCGCAGCACGCCAGTGCACGCCAGAGCACGCCAGTGCCCGCCAGAGCACGCCAGTGCACGCCAGAGCACGCCAGAGCACGCCAGAGCACGCCAGAGCACGCCAGTGCACACCAGAGCACGCCAGTGCACGCCAGAGCACGCAAGTGCACGCCGAAGCACGCCAGTGCACGCCAAAGCACGGCAGTGCACGCCAAAGCACGACAGTGCACGCCAGAGCACGCCAGTGCCCGTCAGAGCACGCCAGTGCCCGACAGAGCACGGCAGTGCACGCCAGAGCAATTCAATGCACGCCAGAGCACGCCAATTCACACCAGAGCACGCCAGTGCACGCAAGTGCACGCCAATTCACGCCAGAGAACGCCAGTGCACTCCAGAGCACGCTAGTGCACGCAAGAGCATGTCAATGCACGCCAGAGCACGCCAGTGCACGCCAGAGCACGCAAGTGCACGCCAAAGCACGCCAGTGCACGCCAGAGAACGCCAGTGCACACCAGTGCACGCCAATTCACACCAGAGCACGCCAGTGCACGCCAGAGCAAGCCAGTGCACGCCAGAGCACGTCAATGCACGCCAGAGCACGCCAGTGCACGCCAGAGCACGCAAATTCACACCAGAGCACTCAAGTGCACGTCGCAGCACGCCAGTGCACGCCAGAGCACGCCAGTGCCCGCCAGAGCACGCCAGTGCACGCCAGAGCACGCCAGTGCACGCCAGAGCACGCCAGTGCACGCCAGAGCACGCAAGTGCACGCCGAAGCACGCCAGTGCACGCCACAGCACGACAGTGCACGCCAGAGCACGCCAGTGCCCGTCAGAGCACGCCAGTGCCCGACAGAGCACGGCAGTGCACGCCAGAGCAATTCAATGCACGCCAGAGCACGCCAATTCACATCAGAGCACGCCAGTGCACGCCAGTGCACGCCAATTCACGCCAGAGAACGCCAGTGCACTCCAGAGCAAGCTAGTGCACGCAAGAGCATGTCAATGCACGCCAGAGCACGCCAGTGCACGCCAGAGCACGCAAGTGCACGCCAAAGCACGCCAGTGCACGCCAGAGAACGCCAGTGCACACCAGTGCACGCCAATTCACACCAGAGCACGCCAGTGCACGCCAGAGCAAGCCAGTGCACGCCAGAGCACGTCAATGCACGCCAGAGCACGCCAGTGCACGCCAGAGCACGCCAGTGCACGCCAGAGCACGCCAATTCACACCAGAGCACTCAAGTGCACGCCGCAGCACGCCAGTGCACGCCAGAGCACGCCAGTGCCCGCCAGAGCACGCCAGTGCACGCCAGAGCACGCCAGTGCACGCCAGAGCACGCCAGTAAACGCCAGAGCACGCCAGTAAACGCCAGAGCACGCCAGTGCACGCCAGAGCACGCCAATTCACACTAGAGCACGCCAGTGCACGCCAGAGCACGCCAGTGCACGCCAGTGCACGCCAGAGCATGTCAATGCACGCCAGAGCAAGCCAGAGCACGCCAGAGCACGCCAGAGCACGCCATTGCACGCCATTGAACGCCAGTGCACGGTAGAACACATTAGAGAAAAGCTCAGCACTTGAAGTTGCTATTGTATTTTTTTCACTTGTTAAAACCATTTTTAATTACAGGATGTGTAAATCAATGTCCAATACACCATTTCAAGTCTATTGAATCAATAAATTTATAGAGCAAATTATGAACAAAAAGTTTTAGAAAAATGCACATCACAGCACTTGAATTTTTTAAAATCATCAAGTTATTTGAGTTCTATTGTCGGGTAGTAGATTTCTATTGTCAAGCACTTGAGTTCTGCATAGCAGATTACGCTAGAGCACGACAGAGCACACCAGAGCACGCCAGAGCACGCCAGTGTACGCCAGAGCACGCCAGTGCACGCCAGAGCACGCCAATTCACACCAGAGCACGCCAGTGCACGCCAGAGCACGCCAGTGCACGCCAGAGCACGCCAATTCACACCAGAGCACGCCAGTTCACGCCAGAGCACGTCAATGCACGCCAGAGCAGGCCAGAGCACGGTAGAGCACAGCAGAGAACAGCTCAGCACTTGAAGTTGCTATAATACTTTTTTCACTTGTTTAAACCATTTTTTAATTACAGGATGTGTAAATCAATTTCCAATACACCATTTCAAGTCTATTGAATCAATAAATTTATAGAGCTAATCATGAACAAAATGTTTTAGAAAAACGCACATCACAGCACTTGAATTTTTAAAAATTATTCAAGTTATTTGAGTTCTATTGTCGGGTAGTGAATTTCTATTTTCAAGCACTTGAGATATGCATAGCAGAGCACGCCAGAGCACGACAGAGCACGCCAGAGCCCGCCAGTGCACGCCAGAGCACGCCAATTCACATCAGAGCACGCCAGTGCACGCCAGAGAACGCCAGTGCACGCCAGAGCACGCCAATTCACACCACAGCACGCCAGAGCACGCCAGAGAAACCCAGTGCAAGACAGAGCACGCCAGAGCACGCCAGAGCACGCCAGAGCACGACAGAGCACGCCAGAGCACGCCAGTGCACGCCAGAGCACGCCAGTGCACGCCAGAGCACGCCAGTGCACGCCAGAGCACGCCAGTGCACGCCAGAGCACGCCAGTGCACGCCAGAGAACGCCAATTCACACCAGAGCACGCCAGAGCACGCCAGTGCACGCCAGAGCACGCCAGTTTACGCCAGAGCACGCCAAAGCACGCCAGTGCACGCCAGAGCACGCCAGAGCACGCCAGTGCACGCCAGAGCACGCCAGTTTACGCCAGAGCACGCCAGTGTACACCAGAGCACGCCAGTGCACGCCAGAGCACGTCAATGCACGCCAGAGCACGCCAGTGCACGCTAGAGCACGCCAGTACATGCCAGAGCACGCCAGTGCACGCCAGAGCACGCCAGTGCACGCCAGTGCACGCCAGAGCACGCCAATTCACACCAGAGCACGCCAGAGCACGCCAGTGCACGCTAGAGCACGCCAGAGAACGTCAATGCACGCCAGAGCAAGCCAGAGCACGCCAGAGCATGCCAGAGCACGCCAGTGCACGCCAGAGCACGGTAGAGCACAGCAGAGAACAGCTCAGCACTTGAAGTTGCTATTATATTTGTTTCACTTTTTAAAACCATTTTTTAATTACAGGATGTGTAAATCAATGTCCAATACACCATTTCAAGTCTATTGAATCAATAAATTTATAGAGCTAATCATGAACAAAAAGTTTTAGAAAAACGCACATCACAGCACTTGAATTTTTAAAAATTATTCAAGTTATTTGAGTTCTATTGTAGTGTATTTCTATTTTCAAGCACTTGAGATATGCATAGCAGAGCACGCCAGAGCACGACAGAGCACGCCAGAGCCCGCCAGTGCACGCCAGAGCACGCCAATTCACATCAGAGCACGCCAGTGCACGCCAGAGAACGCCAGTGCATGCCAGAGCACGCCAATTCACACCACAGCACGCCAGAGCACGCCAGAGCACGCCAGTGCACGACAGAGCACGCCAGAGCACGACAGAGCACGCCAGAGCACGCCAATTCACACCAGAGCACGCCAGTGCACGCCAAAGCACGCCAGTGCACGCCAGAGCACGCCAGAGCACGCCAGTGCACGCCAGAGCACACCAGTTTACGCCAGAGCACGCCAGTGTACACCAGAGCACGCCAGTGCACGCCAGAGCACGTCAATGCACGCCAGAGCACGCCAGAGCACGCCAGTGCACGCTAGAGCACGCCAGTACATGCCAGAGCACGCCAGTGCACGCCAGAGCACGCCAGTGCACGCCAGTGCACGCCAGAGCACGCCAATTCACACCAGAGCACGCCAGAGCACGCCAGTGCACGCTAGAGCACGCCAGAGAACGTCAATGCACGCCAGAGCAAGCCAGAGCACGCCAGAGCATGCCAGAGCACGCCAGTGCACGCCAGAGCACGGTAGAGCACAGCAGAGAACAGCTCAGCACTTGAAGTTGCTATTATATTTGTTTCACTTTTTAAAACCATTTTTTAATTACAGGATGTGTAAATCAATGTCCAATACACCATTTCAAGTCTATTTAATCAATAAATTAATAGAGCAAATCATGAACAAAAAGTTTTAGAAAAACGCACATCACAGCACTTGAATTTTTGAAAATTATCAAGTTATTTGAGTTCTATTGTCGGGTAGTGGATTTCTATTGTCAAGCACTTGAGATCTGCATAGCAGAGCATGCCAGAGCACAACAGAGCACGTCAGAGCCCGCCAGTGCACGCAAGAGCACGCCAATTCACACCAGAGCACGCCAGTGCACGCCAGAGCACGTCAATGCACGCCAGAGAACGCAAGTGCACGCCAGAGAACGCCAGTGTGCGCCAGAGCACGCCAATTCACACCAGAGCACGCCAGTGCACGCCAAAGCACACCAGTGCACGCCAGAGCACGCCAGAGCACGCCAGTGCACGCCAGAGCACGCCAGTGTACGCCAGAGCACGCCAGTGCACGCCAGAGCACGCCAATTCACACCAGAGCACGCCAGTGCACGCAAGAGTACGCCAGTGCACCCCAGAGCACGCCAGTGTACGCCAGAGCACGCCAGTGCACGCCAGAGTACGCCAATTCACACCAGAGCACGCCAGTGCACGCCAGAGCATGACAATGCACGCCAGAGCACGCCAGTGTACGCCAGAGCACGCCAGTGTACGCCAGAGCACGCCAATTCACACCAGAGCACGCCAGTGCACGCAAGAGTACGCCAGTGCACCCCAGAGCACGCCAGTGTACGCCAGAGCACGCCAGTGCACGCCAGAGCACGCCAATTCACACCAGAGCACGCCAGTGCACGCCAGAGCACGCCAGTGTACGCCAGAGCACGCCAGTGCACGCCAGAGCACGTCAGTGCACGCCAGAGCACGTCAATGCACGCCAGAGCAAGCCAGAGCACGCCAAAGCACGCCAGAGCACGCCAGTGCACGCCAGAGCACGGTAGAGCACAGCAGAGAACAGCTCAGCACTTGAAGTTGCTATAATATTTTTTTTACTTGTTAAAACCATTTTTTAATTACAGGATGTGTAAATCAATGTCCAATACACCATTTCAAGTCTATTGAATCAATAAATTTATTGAGCAAATTATGAACAAAAAGTTTTAGAAAAATGCACATCACAGCACTTGAATTTTTAAAAAATCATCAAGTTATTTGAGTTCTATTGTCGGGTAGTGGATTTCTATTGTCAAGCAATTGAGTTCTGCATAGCAGAGCACGCCAGAGCACGACAGAGCACGCCGGAGCACGCCAGAGCACGCCAGTGCACGCAAGAGCACGCCAATTCACACCAGAGCACGCCAGTGCACGCCAGAGCACGCCAGTGCACGACAGAGCACGCCAATTCACACCAGAGCACGCCAGTGCACGCCAGAGCACGCCAGTTCACGCCAGAGCACGTCAATGCACGCCAGAGCAAGCCAGAGCACGGTAGAGCACAGCAGAGAACAGCTCAGCACTTGAAGTTGCTATAATATTTTTTTCACTTGTTTAAACCATTTTTTAATTACAGGATGTGTAAATCAATTTCCAATACACCATTTCAAGTCTATTGAATCAATAAATTTATAGAGCTAATCATGAACAAAAAGTTTTAGAAAAACGCACATCACAGCACTTGAATTTTTAAAAATTATTCAAGTTATTTGAGTTCTATTGTAGTGTATTTCTATTTTCAAGCACTTGAGATATGCATAGCAGAGCACGCCAGAGCACGACAGAGCACGCCAGAGCCCGCCAGTGCACGCCAGAGCACGCCAATTCACATCAGAGCACGCCAGTGCACGCCAGAGAACGCCAGTGCACGCCAGAGCACGCCAATTTACACCACAGCACGCCAGAGCACGCCAGAGCACGCCAGTGCACGACAGAGCACGCCAGAGCACGACAGAGCACGCCAGAGCACGCCAATTCACACCAGAGCACGCCAGTGCACGCCAAAGCACGCCAGTGCACGCCAGAGCACGCCAGAGCACGCCAGTGCACGCCAGAGCACGCCAGTTTACGCCAGAGCACGCCAGTGTACACCAGAGCACGCCAGTGCACGCCAGAGCACGTCAATGCACGCCAGAGCACGCCAGTGCACGCTAGAGCACGCCAGTACATGCCAGAGCACGCCAGTGCACGCCAGAGCACGCCAGTGCACGCCAGTGCACGCCAGAGCACGCCAATTCACACCAGAGCACGCCAGAGCACGCCAGTGCACGCTAGAGCACGCCAGAGAACGTCAATGCACGCCAGAGCAAGCCAGAGCACGCCAGAGCATGCCAGAGCACGCCAGTGCACGCCAGAGCACGGTAGAGCACAGCAGAGAACAGCTCAGCACTTGAAGTTGCTATTATATTTGTTTCACTTTTTAAAACCATTTTTTAATTACAGGATGTGTAAATCAATGTCCAATACACCATTTCAAGTCTATTTAATCAATAAATTAATAGAGCAAATCATGAACAAAAAGTTTTAGAAAAACGCACATCACATCACAGCACTTGCATTTTTAAAAATTATTCAAGTTATTTGAGTTCTATTGTCGGGTAGTGGATTTCTATTGTCAAGCACTTGAGTTCTGCATGGCAGAGCACGCCAGAGCACGACAGAGCACGCCAGAGCACGCCAGTGCACGCCAGAGCACGCCAATTCACACCAGAGCACGCCAGTGCACGCCAGAGCAAGCCAGAGCACGCTAGAGCACGCCGGTGCACGCCAGAGCACGCCAGTGCACGCCAGAGCACGCCAGTTCACACCAGAGTACGCCATTGCACGCCAGAGCACGCCAATTCACACCAGAGCACGCCAGTGCACGCAAGAGCACGTCAATGCTCGCCAGAGCACGCCAGTGCACGCCAGAGCACGCCAGTGAACGCCAAAGCACGCCAGAGCACGCCAGTGCACGCCAGAGCACGCCAGTGCCCGTCAGAGCACGCCAGTGCCCGACAGAGCACGCCAGTGCACGCCAGAGCAATTCAATGCACGCCAGAGCACGCCAATTCACACCAGAGCACGCCAGTGCACGCCAATTCACGCCAGAGCACGCCAGTGCACGCCAGAGCACGCTAGTGCACGCCAGAGCATGTCAATGCACGCCAGAGCACGCCAGTGCACGCCAGAGCACGCAAGTGCACGCCAAAGCACGCCAGTGCACGCCAGAGAACGCCAGTGCACACCAGTTCACGCCAATTCACACCAGAGAACGCCAGTGCACGCCAGAACACGCCAGTGCACGCCAGAGCACGCCAGTGCACGCCAGAGCACGCCAGTGCACGCCAGAGCACGTCAATGCACGCCAGAGCACGCCAGTGCACGCCAGAGCACGCCAGTGCACGCCAGAGCACGCCAATTCACACCAGAGCACTCAAGTGCACGCCGCAGCACGCCAGTGCACGCCAAAGCACGCCATTGCACGCCAGAGCACGCCAGTGCACGCCAGAGCACGCCAGAGCACGCCAGTGCACGCCAGACCACGCCAGTGCACGCCAGAGCACGCTAATTCACACCAGAGCACGCCAGTGCACTCCAGAGCAAGCCAGAGCACGCCAGAGCACGCCAGTGCACGCCAAAACGCGCCAGTGCACGCCAGAGCACGCCAGTTCACACCAGAGCACGCCAGTGCACGCCAGAGCACGCCAATTCACACCAGAGCACGCCAGTGCACGCCAGAGCACGTCAATGCTCGCCAGAGCACGCCAGTGCACAACAGAACACGCCTGTGCTAGCCAGAGCATGCCAATTCACACCAGAGCTCGCCAGTGCACGCCAGAGCACACCAGTGCACGCTAGAGCACGCCAGTGCACGCCAGTGCACGCCAGTGCACGTCAATGCACGCCAGAGCAAGCCAGAGCACGCCAGAGCACGCCAGAGCACGCCAGTGCACGCCAGAGCACGCCAGTGCACGCCAGAGCACGCCAGTGTACGCCAGTGCACGCCAGAGCACGCCAATTCATACCAGAGCACGCCAGTGCACGCCAGAGCACGTCAATGCTCGCCAGAGCACGCCAGTGCACGCCAGAGCACGCCAATTCACACCAGAGCACGCCAGTGCATGCCAGAGAACGCCAGTGCACGCCAGTGCACGCCAGAGCACGTCAATGCACGCAAGAGCACGCCAGTGCACGCTGAAGCACGCCAGTGCACGAAAGAGAACGCCAGAGCACGCCAGTTCACGCCAATTCACACCATAGCACGCCAGTGTACGTCAATGGACGCCAGAGCAAGCCAGAGCACGCCAGAGCACGCCAGAGCACGCCAGTGCACGCCAGAGCACGGTAGAGCACAGCAGAGAACAGCTCAGCACTTGAAGTTGCTATAATATTTTTTTCACTTGTTAAAACCATTTTTTAATTACAGGATGTGTAAATCAATGTCCAATACACCATTTCAAGTCTATTGAATCAATAAATTTATAGAGCAAATCATGAACAAAAAGTTTTAGAAAAACGCACATCACAGCACTTGAATTTTTAAAAATTATTCAAGTTATTTGAGTTCAATTGTCGGGTATGTTGAGTGTAATTTGCGAAGTAAATGTAACATGAAATGGGATATTGCTTTATCAACTTAATTGTATTACCTTTAGATGTAATCTCAAGTAATAAATCAAATAACAGGGTTAATACCTTACTGAATTGAGAAGAAGATATTCACAACGACACTTGTCAGTCACAGAGAGTCAAGTCTTAGCAGACAACATTTCTGTCTGACAAGAAGACAGGGGTAGGGTTGGTCTGGGTTTCGGCAACCAGATGAGGTTCCGCAACAAGGAACATAATGTTTGGACAAATACAAACAACACTTTCCCTCAAACATTAATTTCTAAACAGGTACCAAAATTACTCCCAAAGCATCTCGAAGCTTTTCGAATCTTGGAGCTGCAAGAGGCTTAGTCAGAATATCTGCAATCTGTTGTTCCGTGTTTAGGTAGACTATGTTGACCTTTTTACTTTCTTGCAGCTCTCTGATATGGAAAAGACGGACATCGATATGCTTGGTTCTCTGGTGAAAAGTAGGGTTATTTACAAGGGCAATTGCGCTTTTGTTATCACAATATCCCAGCTAGCATGTCTTTATTGGTAAAATATTTTTTTCCGACCATATTCTTCGATCGATAACCCACATATTGGTATAATATTATATTATTACTTTGTTGCGACAAGGTGGCTGTTAAATTTTTTTGTTATTTTCCCAATAAATGACTATTATCAAAGATGAATAAATTAATATTATTATTTTTTTATTTTCCCAATAACGGATCATTAAATAAGGAATACATCGTTTTCTATGAAAAAGCTATAGTCTTTTACATTTACCACACGTTCAAAATCGAAAATCCTAAATGATTAGTTAGCTACTGCCTTTTATATCGAGAGTGGGTTTGAACCATCATCCTTTAAGTCACTTATCCAATGCTATAACCACTACACCAGCAACGGAGGTGATAATAAAGTCCCGATGTGACCAGATGGATAGTGCATACTTACACATTGTTATGGTTATAGCCCAGCGTGAGCAAAATCGATTTAATTACATCAGTGTAGGAATTTATGATTATTGAGACTATTTGTTTCATAAGTCATTATTTGTTTGCTGAAAGTGGGTTTGAACCAACCTCCATAGAATTACCTATATGGATATATAATAATAGCAGTTTTAACATTTCATCTCCTTAACGTTTAAGATAAATTATATCACGTTAGCGTGAAGGTAGAGTTTTAATTTCGAAGTACATAAGTTAGTTGTTCGAGACTTGTGCAAGATTTGGATTTTAAGACAATTGGATTGTTCATTTAGGCAATTGTATGCAGAACTAACGAATTGAATACGATTAAATATTTAGGATTTTGCACGCATGTTAAATGTAAAAGACTATAGCTTTTTCATAAAAAAAACGATTTATTACTTTTTTATTGGTCCGTTATTGGGAAAATAACAAAAAGTAATATTGATTTATTCATCTTTCATAATAGTCATTCATTGGGAAAACAACAAAACAATTTAACAGCCACCTTGACGCAGCAAAGTAATAATCTAATATTATACCAATATGTGGGTTATCGACCGAAGAATATTCTCGGAAAACAATATTTTACCATTACGGGACTAGACTTATCCCTTTTTTGGCCATAGGGAGATCTTGGCGAGATCCTCTGGATCTGTATTTTGCCTGTCGGGACAAACCCCTAAAGGGAATTCCCTCTTAACCTTTGTTTACGTGGATTCTAGAAGTTAAAAACATTTATTCCCTCAAGTCGAAAAACATTTTTAATATCGCTGTTGGCATAGTGGTTATAGCATTGGAATAGTAACTCAAGGTGTGATGGTTCAAACCCACTCAAGTCCAAAAACAAAAACTTGTCTAATAACAAGTTGAATATGAATAAATATTCTACGCTGGACTATATAATCATAAACACAACAACCAGGTTTCCGTCAAAATTTTAAAAATAGTAAAACTGTTATTTCACCAATGAAAGTATAATAAGTAAAACAAGTTGAAAAATATTGTGAGCCAACAAATTTGGGTGCAAAAATATATTGGAAAAATATTTAAAAAAATTATTTTACCAACATCTCAATTGTAGGAATATAATATTTTAGCAATATTTGGGAAATATACTCTGCTAGCTGGGATATGGTAGTCGAACGCGCATCAATTCCGAGCTCTGACAGTAATTGTTGAAACCAAACGGCTTCTTTTGTCGCATCTGCAGCAGCAACGAATTCAGCTTCAGTTGTCGAGAGTGCCACACATGGTTGGCGCCGGCTGGCCCAAGAGACAGGACCTCCAAGATGAAGGAACACAAATCCGGAAGTGGAGCGACGTGTCTGCAAGTCGCCGGCATAGTCTGCGTCACAAAAACCAATAAGTGAAGTACTAGTGTTTCCAAAATGTAACCCAAAGTTTTCGGGTAGTGGATTTCTATTGTCAAGCAATTGAGTTCTGCATAGCAGAGCACGCCAGAGCACGACAGAGCACGCCAGAGCTCGCCAGTGCACACCAGAGCACGCCAGTGCACGCCAGAGCACAACAGTGCACGCCAGAGCACGCCAATTCACACCAGAGCACGCCAGTTCACGCCAGAGCACGCCAATTCACACCAGAGCACGCCAGTGCACGCCAGAGCACGCCAGTGCACGACAGAGCACGATAGAGCACGCCAGAGCACGCCAGTGCACGCCAGAGCACGCCATTGCACGCCAGAGCACGCCAATTAACACCAAAGCAAGCCAGTGCACGCCAAAGCACGCCAGAGCACGCCAGAGCACGCCAGTGCACGATAGAGTACGCCAGTGCACGCCAGAGCCCGCCAGAGCACGCCAATTCACACTAGAGCACGCCAGTGCACGCCAGGGAACGCCAGTGCACGCCAGAGCACGCCAATTCACACCAGAGCACGCAGTGCACTCCAGAGCATGCCATTGCACACCAGAGATCGCCAGTGCACGCCAGAGCACGCCAATTTACCCCAGAGCACGCCAGTGCACTCCAGAGCACGCCAGTACACGCCAGAGCACGCCAATTCACACCAGAGCACGCCAATTCACACCAGAGCACGCCAGTGCACGCCAGAGCACGTCAATGCACGCCAGAGCACGCCAGTGCACGCCAGAGCACGCCAATTCACACCAGAGCAAGCCAGTGCACGCAAGAGCACGCCAGTACACGCCAGTGCATGCCAGAGCACGTCAATGCACGCCAGAGTACGCTAGTGCACGCCAGAGCACGCCAGTGCACGCCAGAGCACGCCAGTGCACGCCAGAGCACGTCAATGCACGCCAGAGCACGCCAGAGCACAGCAGAGAACAGCTCAGCACTTGAAGTTGCTATAATATTTTTTTCACTTGTTTAAACCATTATTTAATTACAGGATGTGTAAATCAATGTCCAATACACCATTTCAAGTCTATTGAATCAATAAATGTATATAGAAAATCATGAACAAAAAGTTTTAGAAAAACGCACATCACAGCATTTGAATTTTTAAAAATAATTAAAGTTAGTTGAGTTCTATTGTCGGGTAGTGGATTTCTATTGTCAAGCACTTGAGTTCTGCATAGCAGAGCACTTCAGAGCACGACAGAGCACGCCAGAGCTCGCCAGTGCACGCCAGAGCACGCCAGTGCACGCCAGAGCATGTCAATTCACACCAGAGCACGCCAGTGCACGCCAGAGAACGCAAGTTCACGCCAGAGCACGTCAATGCACGCCAGAGCACGCCAGTGCATGCCAGAGTACGCCAGTGCACGCCAGAGCTTGCCAGTGCACGCCAGAGCTTGCCAGTGCACGCCAGAGCTTGCCAGTGCACGCCAGAGCACGCCAATTCACACCAGAGCACGCAAGTGCACGCCAGAGCACGCCAATTCACACCAGAGCACGCCAGTGCACGCCAGAGAACGCCAGTTCACGCCAGAGCACGTCAATGCACGCCAGAGCACGTCAATGCACGCCAGAGCAAGCCAGAGCACGCCAGAGCACACCAGACCACGCCAGAGCACGGTAGAGCACAGCAGAGAACAGCTCAGCACTTTAAGTTGCTATAATATTTTTTTCACTTGTTAAAACCATTTTTTAATTACAGGATATGTAAATCAATGTCCAATACACCATTTCAAATCTATTGAATCAATAAATTTATAGAGCAAATCATGAACAAAAAGTTTTAGAAAAACGCACATCACAGCATTTGAATTTTTAAAAATATTTAAAGTTATTTGAGTTCTATTGTCGGGTAGTGGATTTCTATTGTCAAGCACTTGAGTTCTGCATAGCAGAGCACGCCAGAGCACGACAGAGCACGCCTGTAACTAAAAGTACACATCCTGTAATTAAAAAATTGTTTTAACAAGTGAAAAAAATATTATAGCAACTTCAAGTGTTGAGCTGTTCTCTGCTGTGCTCTACCGTGCTCTGGCATGCACTGGCGTGCTCTGGCGTGCTCTGGCGTGCACTGGCGTGCTCTGGCGTGCACTGGCGTGCTCTGGCGTGCACTGGCGTGCTCTGGCGTGCACTGGCGTGCTCTGGGGTGAATTGGCGTGCTCTGGCGTGCATTGACGTATTCTGGCGTGCACTGGCGTGCACTGACGTGCTCTAGCATGCACTGGCGTGCATTGACGTGCTCTGGCGTGAACTGGCGTTCTCTGGCGTGCACTGGCGTGCTCTGGTGTGAATTGGCGTGCTCTGGCGTGCACTTGCGTGCTCTGGTGTGAATTGGCGTGCTCTGGCGTGCACTGGCGTGCTCTGGCGTGCACTGGCGTGCTCTGGCGTGCACTGGCGTGCTCTGGCGTGCACTGGCGTGCTCTGGCGTGCACTGGCAAGCTCTGGCGTGCACTGGCAAGCTCTGGCGTGCACTGGCGTACTCTGGCATGCACTGGCGTGCTCTGGCGTGCATTGACGTGCTCTGGCGTGAACTGGCGTTCTCTGGCGTGCACTGGCGTGCTCTGGTGTGAATTGACATGCTCTGGCGTGCACTGGCGTGCTCTGGCGTGCACTGGCGAGCTCTGGCGTGCACTGGCGTACTCTGGCTTGCTCTAGCGTGCTCTGGTGTGAATTGGCGTGCACTGGCGTGCTCTGGTGTGAATTGGCGTGCACTGGCGTGCATTGGCGTGCATTGGCGTGCACTGGCGTGCACTGGGGTGCACTGGCGTGCTCTGGCGTGCACTGGCAAGCTCTGGCGTGCACTTGCGTGCTCTAGCGTGCTCTGTCGTGCTCTGGCGTGCTCTGCTATGCAGAACTCAAGTGCTTGACAATAGAAATCCACTATCCGACAATAGAACTCAAATAACTTGAATAATTTTTAAAAATTCAAGTGCTGTGATGTGCGTTTTCTAAAACTTTTTGTTCATGATTTGCTCTATAAATTTATTGATTCAATAGACTTGAAATGGTGTATTGAACATTGATTTACACATTCTGTAATTAAAAAATGGTTTTAACAAGTGAAAAAAATATTATAGCAACTTCAAGTGCTGAGCTATTCTCTGCTGTGCTCTACCGTGCTCTGGTGTGAACTGGCGTGCTCTGGCGTGCACTGGCAAGCTCTGGCGTGCATTGACGTGCTCTGGCGTGCACTGGCGTGCTCTGGCGTGCATTGACGTGCTCTGGCGTGCACTGGCGTGCTCTGGCGTGCACTGGCGTGCTCTGGCGTGCACTGGCGTGCTCTGGCGTGCACTGGCGTGCTCTGGCGTGCACTGGCGTGCTCTGGCGTGCACTGGCGTGCTCTGGCGTGCACTGGCGTGCTCTGGCGTGCACTGGCGTGCTCTGGCGTGCACTGGCGTGCTCTGGTGTGAAGTGGCGTGCTCTGGCGTACACTGGCGTGCTCTGGCGTGCACTGGCGTGCTCTGGCGTGCACTGGCGTTTTCTGGCGTGCACTGGCGTGCTCTGGCGTGCACTGGCGTTCTCTGGTGTGAATTGGCGTGCTCTGGCGTGCACTGGCGTGCTCTGGCGTGCTCTGGCGTGCTCTGGCTTGCTCTGGCGTGCATTGACGTGCTCTGGCGTGCTCTGGCGTGCACTAGCGTGCTCTGGTTTGAATTGGCATGCACTGGCGTGCACTGGCGTGCTCTGGCGTGCATTGACGTGCTCTGGCGTGCACTGGCGTGCTCTGGCGTGCACTGGCGTGCTCTGGCGTGCACTGGCGTGCTCTGCTATGGAGAACTCAAGTGCTTGACACTAGAAATCCACTACCCGACAATAGAACTCAAATAATTTGAATAATTTTTAAAAATTCAAGTGCTGTGATGTGCGTTTTTCTCAAACTATTTGTTCATGATTTGCTCTATAAATTTATTGATTAAATAGACTTGAAATGGTGTATTGGACATTGATTTACACATCCTGTAATTAAAAAATGATTTTAACAAGTGAAAAAAATATTATAGCAACTTCAAGTGCTGAGCTGTTCTCTGCTGTGCTCTACCGTGCTCTGGCGTGCACTGGCGTGCTCTGGCTTGCTCTGGCGTGCTCTGGCTTGCTCTGGCGTGCATTGACGTGCTCTGGCGTGCACTGGCGTGCTCTTGTGTGAATTTGCGTGCTCTGGCGTGCACTGGCGTGCTCTGGCGTGCATTGACGTGCTCTGGGGTGCTCTGGCGTGCTCTGGCGTGCTCTGGTGTGAATTGGCGTGTTCTGGCGTGCACTGGCGTGCTCTGGCGTGCATGGACGTGCTCTGGTGTGAATTGGCGTGCTCTGGCATGCACTGAAGTGCTCTTGCGTGCACTGGCATGCTCTGGCGTGCATTGACGTGCTCGTGCGTGCACTGGCGTGCTCTGGCGTGCACTGGCGTGCTCTTGCGTCCAATGGCGTGCTCTGGTGTGAATTGGCGTGCTCTGGTGTGAATTGGCGTGCTCTGGCGTGCACTGGCGTGCACTGGCGTGCTCTGGCGTGCTCTGACGTGCACTGGCGTGCTCTGGCGTGCATTGACGTGCTCGTGCGTGCAATGGCGTGCTCTGGCGTGCACTGGCGTTCTCTGGCGTGCACTGGAGTGCTCTGGCGTGCACTGGCTTGCTCTGGCGTGCACTGGCGTGCTCTGGCGTGCACTGGCGTGCTCTGGCGTGCTCTGTCGTGCTCTGGCGTGCTCTGCTATGCAGAACTCAAGTGCTTGACAATAGAAATCCACTACCCGACAATAGAACTCAAATAACTTGAATAATTTTTAAAAATTCAAGTGCTGTGATGTGCGTTTTTCTCAAACTTTTTGTTCATGATTTGCTCCATAAATTTATTTATTAAATAGACTTGAAATGGTGTATTGGACATTGATTTACACATCCTGTAATTAAAAAATGGTTTTAACAAGTGAAAAAAATATTATAGCAACTTCAAGTGCTGAGCTGTTCTCTGCTGTGCTCTACCGTGCTCTGGCGTGCACTGGCGTGCTCTGGCGTGCTCTGGCGTGCTCTGGCTTGCTCTGGCGTGCATTGACGTGCTCTGGCGTGCACTGGCGTGCTCTTGCGTGCTCTGGCGTGCACTGGCGTGCTCTGGTGTGAATTGGCGTGCACTGGCGTGCTCTGGCGTGCACCGGCGTGCTCTGGCGTGCACCGGCGTGCTCTGGCGTGCACAGGCGTGCTCTGGCGTGCACTGGCGTGCTCTGGCGTGCACTGGCGTGCTCTGGCGTGCACTGGCGTGCTCTGGCGTGCACTGGGGTGCTCTGGCGTGCATTGACGTGCTCTTGCGTGCCCTGGCGTGCTCTTGCGTGCACTGGCGTGCTCTTGCGTGCACTGGCGTGCTCTTGCGTGCACTGGCGTGCTCTTGCGTGCACTGGCGTGCTCTTGCGTGCACTGGCGTGCTCTTGCGTGCACTGGCGTGCTCTTGCGTGCACTGGGGTGCTCTTGCGTCCAATGGCGTGCTCTGGTGTGAATTGGCGTGCTCTGGCGTGCACTGGCGTGCTCTGGCGTGCACTGGCGTGCTCTGGCGTGCACTGGCGTGCTCTGGCGTGCACTGGCGTGCTCTGGTGTGAATTGGCGTTCTTTGGCGTGCATTGAATTTCTCTGGCGTGCACTGGCGTGCTTTGGCGTGCACTGGCGTGCTCTGGCGTGCACTGGCGTGCTCTGGCGTGCACTGGCGTGCTTTGGCATGCACTTGCGTGCACTGGCGTGCACTGGCGTGCTCTGGCGTGCATTGACGTGCTCTTATAATAATAATAATAATAATAATGTATTTAATTTGATATTGTATAGCTCCTTTTCCATAGACTGATAAAAGGCGCTATTGCTCCCAACAGAAAACATGTGAAACTTAGTTTCCATAAGCATTTCGGAACAAGAATGTTTTTAGATGACTTTGGAATTGTGTGAGAGAGAAACGAGAAGAATAGGGAAAAAGGGCTAGCAAGTGCAACTCAAGGGGTAAAGAATTCCATATTCGAGGTGCAGCAGCAGAGAAGGCACGATCACCAAAGCATTTCGTACGGGTTCGGGGAGAGTGAAGAAGGAGTTTAGAAGATTAACGTGTCTCACGACCAGAATCACGAATACTAATCAATGCAGTAAGATACAGAGGAGCAAGACCAATGAGATAGCGAAACACAAGCACAGCTATCTTAAACTCAATTCGTTGATAAATAGGAAGCCAGTGAAAAGAACGAAGAGTCGGGGTGATGGCCGAAAAGACTTGTATCCCTGGGCATCATCAGCAAAATAGTGATCCATGATTCCCGATGCTACTGAAATATCATGCATTGGGGTATTGTACAAGATGTACAGAATAGGACCCAGCACTGAACCATGGAGGACACCGTAGATGACAGGAGTTGGGACAGAAGAGATTCCACCAATACTGACTGATTGCCTTCTTCCATTCAAGTACGAGGACAGCCACGCGAGAGCCGAGCCAGAGATTCCGAAGCGAGCTTCAAGACGATCCAGCAGGATAGCATGGTCGACCGTGTCAAAGGCAGCACTTTGATCCAGTAAAGCCAGAATCACAGCATCACCATTGTCAGCAGAGGAAAGTAGATAATTCACAACTCTAAGCTGAGCGGTCTCCGTTGAGTGGCCAGGACGTGCGCTCTTGCGTGCACTGGCGTGCTCTGGCGTGCACTGGCGTGCTCTGGTGTGAATTGGCGTGCTCTGGCGTGCACTGGCGTGCTCTGGTGTGAATTGGCGTGCTCTGGCGTGCATTGAATTGCTCTGGCGTGCACTGGCGTGCTCTGGCGTGCACTGGCGTGCTCTGGCGTGCACTGGCGTGCTCTGGCGTGCACTGGCGTGCTCTGGCGGGCACTGGCGTGCTCTGGCGGGCACTGGCGTGCTCTGGCGTGCAATGGCGTGCTCTGGCGTGGATTTCTATTGTCAAGCACTTGAGTTCTGCATAGAAGAGCACGCCAGAGCACGACAGAGCACGCCAGAGCACGCAAGTGCACGCCAGAGCACGCCAATTCATACCAGAGGACGCAAGTGCACGCCAGAGCACGCCATTGCACGCACGCCAGAGTACGCCAATTCACACCAGCCGTGCTCTGGCGTGCACTGGCGTGCTCTGGCGTGCTCTGATGTGAATTGGCGTGCTCTGGCATGCACTGGCATGCTCTGACGTGCTCTGTCGTGCTCTGGCGTGCTCTGCTATGCAGATTTCAAGTGCTTGACAATAGAAATCCACTACAAACAGGTTCAGACAAGTTAAAAAGTTATATAATCCTGTCCGACCTTGTCGAAAAGAGGCAAAAACCAAGTTCAGACGAGACAAAGGTTATATAACCACTATTTCTAGAGTTCCGAGATATATGTTGTAGATATATATGTTCCCTTTTTCTGCTGCAAAACAATCGCCAACTCTGACTACTAGATGTCAGCGCCAGCCGCGCTTATTCCGCCAGAAGCAATTTATCAAGAAGCGCAAAAGCAAAACTCAACCGGGCGACAAGAGCGCGTTTAACTTTAATTACATTTTTCTCTTATTCCCTTACCTTTTATCTTTTACTCCATTACATTTTACTTCATGTTTTTCTCTTATCCCTTTATCTTTATCTTTTATTATATTTTGTGGCTCATTTTACCCTTCTCGGAACTGATACTACTGTTCCTCATGTACCCACTGTAAACCCTATTCCTATTCAATTTTCTTCCACCCCCCGTATATCATCAACTCGTAAGCATCGGCCAATCAGCAATCTTCCCGTTGATAGGCCTACTCGTTCAAACAAAGATTACGTTCCACTTAACCGTATCCCAAACCCTGAGGTTTTATTCAGTAAACGTGTTTTACGCAATCGAACTGAAAAATCGATTGGTTCAAAAATCAAAAGTTTCTTTACTCCCTCGCCGAAAAAATCGATTGCTGAAGTAAAACTTTCTCCAATTAATAAGCCTATTTTTGACCGTTCCTCTTTTCTAAAAGACGACGAACGTATTATTTCTGATCCTGTGTTAATTCCGTCGACTGTATTGACACCGCCCAATCAATTAGACGTAGAAAATAATTGTGTAGTAAATAACCTGGTCGCTTCGCCCGATACTGTTATTGATATTACAGACGAGAATCTCATTCAGCTTGCCGACGGCATTTTGAATCCTTCCCAATTTGTAGAAAATAATAACATTTTTATTCAAAATAATTCCGAGATTTCCGTAAATAATCGTCGATCTTCAGCGGAAGATACTGATTCTTTTTTTGCAATTCTTAATCGTTTGGGTGATTTATTACGTAACCCGCCTGCTCAAATAAATCTTCCATCCGCGCCTTTTTCGCCAGCTGAAAATAGTTCCACGCTTGAAGCAATTAATAATCCCGTAACTTTTACACCTTATTTTCAATTTGATATTATTAACGAATTAGACCCACATAACAACGCCACGGCTGGCCCTGTTGAAAGTGTAGATCTTATTGAATTTCCCCTAAGTACAAGTAATTCTCATGGACAAGTGGGTGATCAACTCCAAAATCCAATCGATTCGCAGCAAATACGACTACATTGTCAGGGAGGAACTGAAGAAACCACGCCCAAATTACAAAACACCAACATTGACGATAAAATTATTAACAGCAATCATAAAGAGGGGGCCAGTGACGACAGATATAGCAACAATTCGCGAAGCAATCAACTCTGCTACCAAGAATCGGTTCGACCGTCTGTCCCACTTTCCCTTTCCATTCCTAGTATTTCGAACCCTTCAGCAATTAATATCGCTGACGAACGCGTCCTTTTTGTCCCGGACGACAGCGAACGAATCGATAGTCCTTTTATTTGCATTTGCGACAAATGCGATAAACGAACTGATAGCAATAATCAAATTCATCAGTGCGACGGGGGAATTTTTGAAACGGGCGAAAATATACTTGAGGGAACTAGAAAGAAAAGGATTTGTTTGGATTCGGAAACCACAGGGCATTCTCTCGCTACACAAACCACTCAGACATTTAATAACTATTCTGAGTTGCCATCATTACTCATCGATCCCTATCTTTCTTACAAGATTCAATTTAATAACCAACTCGATCGATTCCAAAGCCTATTCAATCCTTCGACCACAGCTGAGCGTGAAATTCCTGCGCCTTTTAGTACTGATAATTTTGTATCAAGAGTACATTCAGCAGCCGACGAGAGATTTGGTTTTGTACAAGACATTCCTGATTCAAGAGGAGCTCAACGAGAATTGGGAGACGAAAACAGCATTCCAAGCGAAGTACACCGACGAAATCACGAACGAAGGGGATTTATTAATCATTCGACCGAGGGCAACGAAAGACCAGTTAAAAGACGTCCAGATAGGAGTGAAAGCATTGATAGAGGAATTTTCAAATCCGAAGGGGCAAATAGGCCTAATGCGTCAAAGCCCATTGACATTTGTAAGCAGGAGGAATATTTCAGTGGACAGTATCCAGAATTTAATCACAGAAACACGGCAAACAGAAAAATGGCCGACGACAAATATGGAAACTCCTTCAGGCCTACTGTGCACAGAGGTGCAACAAGGGAATTCTCCGCTGGAGACCGAAACGGAAGACGAAACGAGAAAAGAAATTACGACGCTGACGATGACCAATGGAGAAAAGGAAAATTTACACATAGCCGACGAAGTTCTGACACCCCGTCCTCTGATTCCGACGCCGATTCCTTCTACGTTGAATATCAGCCAGCTGGTGAACCAGCTGATGGAAACAAACCCAAGCGCCATCATAATTCTTCTCCCATAAGATGCTTTTTGCCGAAAATAGAAAATGGTGTCAAAGAAGTTCGCATCTTTTCCGACACACAAGGGACGCGGAGCAATAACTATGCTGAACCAAATTCAAAATTATACGGGAAGCCCAGCTGTTCGCTTCGACCGATGGATCAAATTATTCGATAACGTCGTGGCGATGTCCAATTGGAACAATTCAGAAATTGTGAGTATGCTGTCAACCAAAATGTCTGGCGAGGCATACGACTTTTTACAAAATATCATGGAAAGTGATACCATCGATTACAACAAGATAAAAGCCCTTTTTCAAGAAAATTTCCATGGCGACGAAGATGCCGATTTTTATCAAGAAAAAATTTGACGAGATGCAACGGAAGCCAAAAGAAAATATTTTTAATTACGCTTTTCGTTTGAAAACAATTTATCAGCGAGCCTATCCGTCAAATAAGCTAGAAACTAAGGATGAAAAATCTAGTCAATTACAGTTTTTACGGCAGAAATTTTTACAAGGGCTTGAACCTGAACTACAGCATATCATCCGCTACAAAAAAGTTTCGTCGTTTCAGGAGCTTGTTGCAATCACGCAGAAATATGCAAAGCGAGTCCAATTAGAGCAAAATGATAAAGAGAAAAAAGTACTCGTAAATGCAGTATCTACTAATCAGAATGACTCACTTCTGATTAAAGCAATTGAGAAACAAAGTGACTCCATCAATGCTATTGCTACTAGCCTTAAATTCGGTAACAAACCCGCTGAGCCTACAAATTTTCAAAATCCCGCTACCGTAAATTCAAATTTCAGTCAACAAATGGAGCAATTGACTGAATCAATGATAAATCTGGGCAGCCTACTTAGTTCAAGTATTCAAAAAGATACTTCACGTAATCACCAACGCGGAGAGCAATCAAATGGCTACAATCAACAAAATCAGTCATCTTTTTTTAACCCCGCCCCTCAAAATAACTTCAACAAATCGCGACCCGGCAACAGGTTTCAGCAACCCCCGTTTGGACCTCCTGCGGAAACCTTTAATTTTTCTGGTCGATCTTTACTTCCCCAATTTACGCAACCAAATTTTCCTCAGCAGCAACTTGTCCCAACTTCCAACTATCCAACCTCACAGTTTCAGCAACTTCCGCAAACATTTCCACGGGCTACTCAGCAACCTCCCCCTCAACAATTTCAGCAACCGCCCCGCCCACCACAAGTAACTTTTCAGCAACCGAATCAGAATTTTAACCCACGGCCATCAGCAATGAGATGTACTAATTGTGGACTGTCTAATCACAACATTGAAACATGCTTCCGGACGCAACGTTCGGCCTTGGATGCCAATGTTTGTTTTTATTGTAAAATGTCTGGACATAGGGCAAATCTCTGTCCAAACAGACCAAATGTTATTCGATCAGCGCTACCTGGTTCTACACAGACTCAGGGAAACGCCTAAGGGCCGACTGTAATAGTTCAGTCGAAAATAGGCCGTCGTATTCCCAAAAACCTAGATTAATCGCAAATATTACAGCTTTCAGCAAAAATTCAGCACCCCGTATTTCCGTAAAAATTCTTGAGACTCCGTTTCAAGCTTTGTTTGATACTGGCGCGGCCAGAAGTCTTCTCCATATAAATGTATTTAATAAAATTGTGTCGGATCAACTTAATTGCTCTGGTGAAAAAGGCGATGTCCCGTGCCAGCAATTAACTTGTACCGAATCTGATGTTGATCTATATGATATTCACAATAAGCCGTTGCTCACAAGAGGGATCATTACCCTACCACTAGTATACGGAAATCATGTTTTAAATCAGGAATTTATCGTAACAAACGGTATTTCCGAATCTTGCGTAATAGGTCAAGATGCCGCTATCAATCATGAATTTATTTTTGATGGCCGCTCACAGACTATATTTTTGGCTCGTGATAAACCAGAGGATCGTTTGGTTGTTAATCAAGGCCTTTGTGTACCACGTGTTGAAAAAGAAATATCCAAAACATTGATGACCTTGCTCGGAAATGTAAGGATAGCCCCCCTCACCTCTCAAGTGGTGGAGGCTGAGATTCAAGGACAATCCGATGTGGTGGCCCCCTTCTCAATCTTTTTCTTTTCTCCCAACGAAGAGTTGCCGGAGGGAATTTGTATTCAATATTTCGTCAATAATGTAAATGTAAACGGAAAGTACTTAATAGAAATCGAGAATAGAAATAATGTGTCGATACTACTGCCTAGGAAATCTCTTCTCGGAGAAATTAATTTTTCTTGTCTAATGGTGGGGAAAGTCTCAACCGAATGGCAATCATCCGATGCGAAAGAAGATGAAATTACTATAGTAGAACCTGTAACTGACCCAAATGTTGATGCTGAATATAAAAAACCAATTGCTGAATTGCTGCATGATTTTCCAAACCTTTTTGCGACGGAAAATTCTGAACTAGGTAGTACGGGGTTGATTAAACATTCCATTGACACCCAGGGGAAAGGGCCTATTCGACTTCGCCCTTATCGGACGGGAAAGAAGCAGAAAGAAGAATTAGAGAGGCAAATTAAAGAAATGATGGCTACTAATGTTATTCAACATTCCACTTCTCCGTGGGCGGCGCCAGTCTTATTAGTAGAAAAGAAAAATGGAGAGCTTAGATTTTGTATTGATTATCGTAAATTAAATAGCTTAACGAAAAAAGATTCTTATCCCCTCCACGCATTGACAGTACGTTAGATAGGCTGTACGGAAAGAAATTTTTTACTACACTCGATCTAGCCTCAGGATATTGGCAGATTGAACTAGATGACCCGTCGAAAGAAAAAACCGCCTTTATTGTAGAGAATAACCTTTATGAATTTATTAGAATGCCTTTCGGGCTTTGTAATGCGCCAGCTACTTTTCAAAGAGTAATGAATTATATTCTGAGAGACGTCTCAGGAGTTAAAGCTTTAGTCTATTTATATGACGTGATTATTTTTTCCGAAACATTTGAAAGCCACCTTAAAGATATTAGAGAAGTTTTTACATTGATTCAAAACGCGGGGTTAAAATTAAAATTAAAAAAGTGTCAATTCATGAAAACGTCTGTCAAATATTTGGGTCACATTATTTCGCGGGATGGAATAGGCCCATATCCAGAAACAATTGAAAAAATAGTTAATTATAAAACGCCGGTATCTGCCGACGAAGTACGATCGTTTTTAGGCCTAGCTGGTTATTATAGGCGCTTTATTCCAAATTTTGGGTCCATCGCGCATCCTTTGACGGCAAAATCTCATAAAGATGCGCTAAAAAATCCGTTTATTTGGACGGATATTGACCAAAAAGCTTTTGAATTCCTTCGTACATGTCTTATCACGCCTCCCCTTTTGGCTTATCCAGATTTTAATCTTGAATTTTTATTATTTACTGATGCATGTGATTATGGAATAGGCTCAGTTCTATCTCAAATACAAGATGGTGTTGAAAAACCAATTGCTTATGCTAGTCGACAGCTAAAGCCGGCGGAAAGAAAATATGCCACTGTAGAAAAAGAAGCTTTAGCCGTAGTCTTTTCTATCAAACATTTTCGCCATTACCTTCTCGACAAACCTTTTTCCGTTATTAGCGATCATAGACCTTTGCAGTGGCTTGAGAATCAAAAAGATAATAATGGAAGATTAGGACGTCGGGCTATTTTGCTCGCGGGCACTAATTACAAAATCAGGTATAGACCTGGCCGTATACATCAAAATGCGGATTTCACGCCTCCGCATCGCTAGTATTAATGTTGCCGATTTAAATATCGATATTTTAGCCAGCCAAACTGCCGACCCACTTTGTCAATCGATTATTAATTATCTTGATAATGGTATCCTCTCTACGGCCGACGGAAAAAAGTTGCCGATTTGGGCTAAAGAGATTGACTTATATCAGATAAAGAATCGTATTCTTTACCGAATCGAAGTGCCGACGACGAAGAGTAGGCGTAACATTATTTGTCAACAGATTGTTCTTCCCCTTACCCTTCGCCCAATCGTATTAAAAGAAATGCATGATAGTCCTTTGTCAGGTGGCCATTTAGCCTTTTTGCGTACTTATTTGAAAGTTAAGAATAGTTATTATTGGCCTACAATTTTGGCCGATATTAAAGAATATTGTAAAGCCTGCGAAATATGTATTGCTAACACTAAATCGAATCTCCGAGCTTATCTTTTTCCTCATGAGTTAGCTAAAGCTCCATTTCAGATAATCGGTATTGACTTTTTAGGGCCTATTTCTCCTATTTCGCTAAACGGCTATAACTGTATTTGTGTAATGACTGACTATTTTACAAAATTCGTAACAGCAGTTGCTTTTCCCGATCAAACGGCTCAAACTACTGCTGATTGCGTATACAAAAATATTGTTTTAATGCATGGCCCGCCTTTAGCGATTGTTTCTGATCGAGGCACAAATTTTACTTCTAAATTAATGCGATATTTTTGTAAAAAATTAAATATTGAGCAACGTTTTACTACCGCTTATAATCCGGCTAGTAATGGGGAAACCGAGCGCTTTAATCGTACTATGACGACTATGTTGCGTAAAGAATTAATTGATGGTCATCATGATAATTGGGAAGATGTTTTGGGTGAAGTGTGCTTTGCATACCGTTCATCGATACATTCTTCAACCAATGAAAGTCCGTATTATATGTGTTTTGGCCGTGATGTTAACTTTCCCATCAACAAAATATTAGGGGCAGTCCCAGACCCAGTCCCTTCTGCTAATTATGTTGATTCCCTTTTGGAGAGACTGCGTTATAGTTTTCAACGAGCCCATGAGTATAACAAAAAAACGAGGGAACAACAGAGGGAGCAATATAATAAGCGGGCTAAACTTTTTAATTACAAGACGGGTGATAGAGTTTTGTTAGATGTAAGAGTAGTTCAAAAAGGCGACAATAGAAAATTTACTTCCAAGTTTAAGGGCCCGTATAGGATAATCAAAGTAAATAAAAATCGAACGGTCGAAATAGCCGATAGTTCATTTAAAGCCCAACTTGTACACTGTAATCGACTAAAACCGTTATATGAAACTATGTTATGGACGGATGAAGCTATGCCTCCAATAGAGTCAACAATCGATCCGACTGTACGCTCCCGAAAAAAATGTAGTCACTCAGCCTAATTGTAATTCTGATGAAGAAGCTGATGACGAAAGGGATGGATTGAATAACATTGACTCTGATTCCCCTGACGAAATTCATGATCCCCCTTTACTTGATAAATCTGATGCAAATCCTGGTCATATTGAGATTTCTCCCCCGAATCCCGACTCAATTGTGTAAAGGTTGACCCAACACAATCATTGTGTCACCAATACGAAGATACTTAATAACTAAAGAGGCGAATTTACTCACAATGTTAAGGCACAAATGATGAAGACAAACATGAACGATTTTGGCTTAACCCGTGTATTTTTACTAGTAAGACAGAACAATAGGCCTAATATAAATTAGACAAGAATAAACGATAGCGACAATTTACTTGAGTACAAATGGTAGGCGGCGGTCGAGCGTCAGGCTAGGTGATGAACTAGTAAAGGGTCGAAACTAGTTTAAAGAAGATTTGACAACACTTAAATGGAATTGAATTTAATACAAAACAGTACGAAAAGAGGAGCGAATGACTCGGTAAGTTACGGGTAAAATGAGAGAGAGAAGTGCGGACGAGCTGCGGTATAGAAGTGCGGTACAGAACAGCTTTTACATCGGTTTATATACTCATGCCGGCTGCGTTTTTTAACACGCAAGGCATAGGGAAAAACAGGTTCAGACAAGTTAAAAAGTTATATAATCTTGCCCGACCTTGTCGAAAAGAGGCAAAAACCAAGTTCAGACGAGACCGACAAAGGTTATATAACGACTATTTCTAGAGTTCCGAGAAGGGTAAAATGAGCCACAAAATATAATAAAAGATAAAGATAAAGGGATAAGAGAAAAACATGAAGTAAAATGTAATGGAGTAAAAGATAAAAGGTAATGGAATAAGAGAAAAATGTAATTAAAGTTAAACGCGCTCTTGTCGCCCAGTTGAGTCTTGCTTTTGCGCTTTTTGATAAATCGCTTCTGGCGGAATAAGCGCGGCTGGCGCTGACATCTAGTAGTCAGAGTTGGCGATTGTTTTGCAGCAGAAAAAGGGAACAGATACGGGAGTGAGCCGAGCGTTCTGTTACATCACTCCCGGCCCTATGAGATTACGTCACGGAATCTAAACAGGAGCCTCGTCAAATTCGGAGTGATCCAAATAGATAGATCCTTCGGGTGATTTGAATTTCTTATGCAAGAATGCTAAGAAACGCGCCACTCCGAAACATTTTGTCACAAGACAGATGGCGGCACCCAACGAGAGAAAGAGAATGATGACACAAATATGCATAAAGTTTTTGAAATTTTGGAATGTAGAATTGGGTTTTTTTTTGTATAGCGAAAAGCGTCGGCAAGATCACGTTTAGGGACTACGATTGAAGTTTCAACTAGTTCCCAGGTGTGATTGCGATACAAATGTAGACGGTCATTAAAATTCACAGTCCCCGTAGTCCAATAACAAGGAGTGAAAGTAGTTAACTCCCATCCAGCACGGCTGATGGTGAAATTTCGGAAACGAGGCTGTGCTCCGCAAATAGTTATTTCAGTAGTAAAGTTTACCGTAATTGGTGTGCATTGAATAGCCGAAACGGTATTTCCAGCAGCTGCCAATTTAATGCATTCGCGTAGGCCTAAATGAGATGCGGTCAACCATCCATTATATTGAGCAGTTGACACAGCTTGCGCATGTTTAATGCGACGTTGCTCACATTGAACACTTTGTATGACTCGAATTAATTCGTTTTCGTGACGCACAGCGGAATCAGTTAAATACTGAATATTAAAGTTTTGATGATCTTTGATAAGCTGCGCGTTTTCCCAAAAGTTCGGTGAAGTATAGAAAACTAGTTTTTCGGCGCCGGCGGGGCTTTCCCAACCATTGATTGAACGATAAACAAAAGATTATTGCTGACCACTGTCCAACTAGGGATTGTTTTGTCGCACTTTACAGTCTGACACCTTGGCATCAATTTCACATGAAAGTCCAATTGATTGTCGTTGTCCTGAAGAATCCATGTATCTTTAGTCGATGATTCGTACCAACTACCGACACCTTT